>NC_054576.1:1942088-2012088 GCF_017654505.1 Polyodon spathula
AGACCCTGATATTGATGAGATCCAGCCCTCTGAAATGTCTTTATAATATACAGCACTAGACCCTGATATTGATGAGATCCAGCCCTCTGAAATGTCTTTATAATATACAGCACTAGACCCTGATATTGATGAGATCCAGCCCTCTGAAGTGTCTTTATAATATACAGCACTAGACCCTGATATTGATGAGACCCAGCCCTCTGAAATGCCTTTATAATATACAGCTCTAGACCCTGATATTGATGAGATCCAGCCCTCTGAAATGTCTTTATAATATACAGCACTAGACCCTGATATTAATGAGACACAGCCCTCTGAAAGGTCTTTATAATATACAGCACTAGACCCTGATATTGATGAGATCCAGCCCTCTGAAATGTCTTTATAATATGCAGCACTAGACCCTGATATTGATGAGATCCAGATTCTGTATTGTTAAATTCTTGGGTGGTTTGGTTGGTAAAATGATCTGTTTTCTACTTCCTTCCGTCTGTCTGCAAACTGCACTGTGATTTATTGGCCCCTCATAGCTTAAAGGATCAATACCAAGCAATGGATCAATAAATAAACTCATTCAAAGCCAGCCCACACTACCGCTCTTAGAGACCGAGAAAGAAATTTCAATAGTGCAAGAACACTACGTCTCCCTGAATGTCTGTCTGTCTGCCTGTTAAACTGAACAGGATAGTGGGGCTCTGTCTGTCTGTCTGTCTGTGTGTCTGTCCACATCACCCAGCCCCCCCCCCCCCCAGATTGTCATTCTTTTCTGGGCTTTAAATAAACAAATATTGAAACCTTACTTTTAAAAGCTAACCAATTCATTTCTTGTAACACATTTCCACCCTAACTGAGACCATTTATTTACTGAATTTTATTAAAATTGCCTTAGGCAAGGCTTCACTGATCTGGTGCTGAAATTGTGTTGAGAAGTGGGGCAGTGAGTACCCTGGACAGATGCATCCAAATGAGATACGAACTGTGTTTAAATATTTACACAAGCAGCAGGGGGGAGAGGGGTCTGTGTTAACCAGGCCTCAGGGTCAGTGTGCAGACAGAGGAATGCAAAGACAGTGGAGCACAGCGACAAACGAACATAGAGACAGAGGAACACAGAAACAGAGGAACTTTGAGACAGATGAACACAGAAACAGAGGAACAGAGAGACTGAGGAACACAGAAACAGAGGAACACAGACAGGAATGCAGAAACAGTGGAACACAGTGACAAAGGAACATAGAGACAGAGGAACACAGAGACAGAGGAACAGAGGGAAGCAGAGACAGACAGGAACGCAGATACAGTGGACCACAGAGACAGAGGAACACAGAGTCAGAGGAACATAGAGTCAAAGGGACGCAGAGAAAGACGAACACAGAGACAGAGAGATGCAGAGACAGAGGGACACAGAGTCAGAGGAACATAGAGACAGAGACAGAGGAACACATTCTTAATCCCCTGCTCCCCTCACACACGTACAGGCCACCAGCATAAAAAATGAATTCAAAGATCCAGGACGCCCGATTCAGGTCGTGTATCGCAATGACGAAACTCGCCTTGTAGAAGATTAAAACAAAGGATTGAAACAATACAGGGACCCCTTTAAAAAAGAATACATTTTGAATCCCCCCCCCCAAAAAAAAACTATAGAGAAGCACTCAATGGTTACTCTCTACCTAGCCCACAGTTAGTTATGTTTAATTTCATATGGGCAGTTTTTTTCCTCTTTTATCTCCCAGTCAACAGACCTGACAAATCTGCTTTGAAGCGAGTTTCAACTTGAGCCACACACACACACACACACAGCTGTGCGCTTTGAGATTATAGTTATTTTGCAAATGACAGTTCTTTCACCAGCCTCTCATTCCTGCCTTTCACTTTCTTCTGGAGTTACAATCTCTGACAGGTTTGTACCAACTGCACCCCCAAACAGAACTCTGCCATGCTAAAAGCACAGGCGAGTGTAATAAAGCACAGGAGAGTGTAATAAAGCACAGTGAAAGCATGGTGAAGCCTAGGTTTGCATTGGAAAGCACAGAGAGGTCTAGTAAAGCATAGGGAAGCATTGTAAAGCACAGAGAGGTCTGGTAAAGCATAGGGAAGCATTGTAAAGCACAGAGAGGTCTGGTAAAGCATAGGGAAGCATTGTAAAGTACAGAGAGGTCTGGTAAAGCATAGGGAAGCATTGTAAAGCACAGAGAGGTCTGGTAAAGCACAGGAAAGCATTGTAAAGCATGAGCAGAAAATGCAGTGGTAAAGTTATTGTCAGTATGCATACCGAGCTCCCTGGTAGATTGTTTTCAGTCTGAGGGCTACAGGGCTAGAATCAATGCCTTCTCTTTCCAGTCTGCTGACTGTGGAAGATGATCCACTCTCCCAATCAAACTAGCTCTTAAACTCTCTCTCATTTCTATAGCTCGTATTTCTGTTCAGGGCTTTCGTTGTGGTGTCCAGCATTCGTACCAATGTCTTTTATTTTGTGATAGAAATCTGTGTGTGAATGTGTATCTCTGTGTGAATCTATGTGTGTGTGTGTGTCTGTGTGTGATTCTACAAACTTGTTTTTTTATCTTAGTTTTTTTCTAATTTCACAATTAAAACCACATTTTTATCTTGTTTTTTTATTTCTGTTTTTGATCTCATTCTGTATTAGACTGTTTTTAATTAAAAATCCCAGCTCAGAAAGCACTGCCTGCATTGAGCAGTTATTACAGTGCATTGCACACGTGTAAAGTCTAATGGACTGCGAATCAAAAAGTCTGTAATCAACGAACCCTGCTGTGTAATCAAAAAACAAACAAAGGCTCGAGCAAGTAATGTTCGCTCTCTCTCCCTCCCTCCCTCTGACCTTTCTCCCTCCTTTCTCTCCTCTCTCGCACTCTACCTCTCTCTCCTCTCCCCCAACTCTCCCTATTGCTCTCCTCCTTTCCCTCTTTTCAAATTCAAAGGTGGAATGTAAAATGGAACACCCTCCCTCTCTCCCTCTCTCTCCTCTCTCCTTGCTCCCCTCCTCCTCCTCTTTCCCTTTCCACTCTCCCTCAATCTCTCTCCTCTCACTCTCTCCTCTCTCCTCTCCTCGCTCCCCTCCTCCTCTCTCATCCCTCTCCCTCTTTGTCCTCTCTCTCCTCTCCCTCTCCCTCATGTACAAGTTCAAAATTAACATTTAAAACCCATGTTACCCATGTCTCAATAGCCAGGCTGTACTTTGTTCCCTCTCTCTAGCTCCCCTCTTCTCTCCCCCTCTTCTTTCCCCTTCCCTCTCTGCACTCCCTCCCTCTCTCTCCCCCCTACTCTCCCCCATTCCGTTAAGGTCACTGAACTCTAACCCACCTGCCATCTGCTTCTGGTATAATAAATTAATCCAGGGCAGGACAGGACACTGAAAGTCCAATCCATGTCTATATGGGTTAGTGCAGAGTCCAGCTGCAACTCTATCAGATGCCAATTACTTCGAAATTTGCCACTCAAACGGGCCTTCTTGAGGAAGTGGCAGTTCCCCTTGGATCTCTAATGCAATGAAAGGTTTCAGCTCTAGACATAGTTAGCATTGATGAGGAAAGACTACAAGCCAATGCCATTTTACCATGAAATTAGAGCAACACAGGCACCTAGACAACCCTTATAAAAGTTAGTGTATCCTGGTTTATTTTTTAATGTGCTTTACTAGACCTCTCTGTGCTTTACAATGCTTCGCTGTGCTTTACCAGACCTCTCTGTGCTTTACAATGCCTCCCTATGCTTTACCAGACCTGTCTCTGCTTTACAATGCTTCCCTGTGCTTTACCAGACCTCTCTGTGCTTTACAATGCTTCCCTATGCTTTACCAGACCTCTCTGTGCTTTACAATGCTTCCCTGTGCTTTACCAGACCTCTCTGTGCTTTCCAATGCTTCCCGATGCTTTACCACACTTCTCTGTGCTTTACAATGCTTCCCGATGCTTTACTAGACCTCTCTGTACACTTTGCTGTGTTTTTACTAGGAGAAGATTTTTTACAAGCTAATGATTCAGCGTGCCACATTGTCTTTTCATCTTTGATTCATGGACTCTGATATTAATGTAGAAGGCAGAGGCAGAAAGCAATTTCCTGATTCTCGCCAAACAAAGACAATTACATTTCCTCTCCTTGAGAAGACAATATACTGTGGCTGCACTTAATGCATTTATAAAGGGTACGATTATACTGTATCTAGCATATAATGCATATATAAAGGCATATAGTTATATATATATATTATATATATATATATATATACACATACACACACACACACACACACACACACACACACACACACAACCCACTCTCTCACTCCCTGAAGCAAAACTCAATGCAAAGCACATGGATCATTTAAAAACCTTTCTTAAAATGACAAAGCAACATTAGCTAATCCAGTATTTTATTACATTTTAATAAAGGAGATTTTTTCTACCAGCCCCCTTCTCAAAGCACAGTGTATTAAATCTCAGAGATGATAATGAACCAGCCCCCTTCTCAAAGCACAGTGAAGATAATGAACCAGCCCCCTTCTCAAAGCACAGTGAAGATAATGAACCAGCCCCCTTCTCAAAGCACCAGTGAAGATAATGAACCAGCCCCCTTCTCAAAGCACAGTGAAGATAATGAACCAGCCCCCTTCTCAAAGCACAGTGAAGATAATGAACCAGCCCCCTTCTCAAAGCACAGTGAAGATAATGAACCAGCCCCCTTCTCAAAGCACAGAGAAGGTAATGACCCAGCCCCCTTCTCAAAGCACAGAGAAGATAATGAACCAGCCCCCCTCTCAAAGCACAGATTGAAGGCATGGAGTGTGTGTTTGTGAAGGGACCCCTTTTTTCACCGAGGGGGTTCTAAGTCAACAGGGGAGCAGATCAAATTAACCCCTTTTTTTCATTTGTGGTCTCCACACCTTCAAATCAATGCAACATAATTACCAACTGGAAAAACACAGCTAATCCTCTAGGGGAGATCTTTCTGGCAATCTGTAAATGACCCCCCTCCCCCCTTCACTCAGGTGGGCGTCATGGTTACCGCGTCACGGTTACCGCTGGTGGTGTGCTAGCATTGCTATGGCAACTCCAGAGCAGCAGGACCTAAAAATGAAACTTCTCTGTGATCACTGGTTGCTGCAGGTCCTTTGAAATCTCTCCTGAAATGCAGGCAGACTCAGAGAGGGGAATATTGCACAGAAATTTCACCCAGTCTAGGTTTTAGCCCCCAGTGTGTGCAGGTGACAAGCTCAGGTGTGTCGTAATTATTGAACTTATGCTGAAAAAAATCTCCATGCTGAATCGCTGGGATCCTTTCAGACCCGACTTGACAAAGTTCTGAGATCCCTCAGCTGCTGGGAACCGGACCAGCGCCGATAGGCTGAACGGACTCCTCTCGTTTGTTCATTTTTCTGATGTCTTACCGGCTGATGCAGTGTCTGAAGTGGGATGCATTATTCAGCACTAGAGATTCTGACACAGAGCTGATCACCCCCCCCCCCCCCAGTAACCATGGAAACACCGCATTGCCACGCTATCTGGGAAGTCTCCTGGGTGCGTGTGTGTGGAGGGGGGGTGGGCTGCAGGGAGAGATAAAGAATGAACGTGTATCATACAGGTTATTATACCCAGTTGATCCATACTCTCTTATGAGTTTGTCTCTTTGTCTCAGTGTATGTGTCTGTCAGTGTGAACGTGTGTAGAGGGTCTCTCAGCCTGTGTGTGTGTGCGTGTGTGTGTGTCTCTGCATCGTCATTCCCAACCAATCACGCTCGCACGCAGACAGACAGACAGGCAATCTACGCAGTGTATGAATTCAGAGACTGGCATGTGAGTGGCAGCAGTGTGACCCTAATTGCCTCGTCCCTGTCTTCCTTATTAAAGGACACTCCCTGTCTCTGAATGTCCACCCTCTGCAAACCTGCTCGACCATCGAGAACCAGCTTTACCAGACCTCTCTGTGCTTTACCATGCTTGCACTGAGCTGTATTATTGTGCTTTTACTATGGGATATTTTTACAAGGGTTAGTTTACTCTGGTTTGCAATGCATTTTTTGTAATATAGATTTACCAGGTATAAACTCTAACTAATAAGTGACTTAAACGCTGGGCTACCCTTACAAAAAACTACTACATTATTCTACAGTAATGCTATAGCAATTGCCAGTATTATATAGTGTTTTTTTAGAATGCTTTCCTATGCATTACCATGCTTTCACACACAATCACACACGCGTTCATTTTCAAACACAGACATAAAATGTCATGTTGCTTTATTTTTTGTTTGCCCTCAAACGCATAATAAACATTTCAGTTCCGGACGAAAACAAAGCAGACGAGTTAACGAGCACTCAAAAGCAGTGTTGTGCTTTAATTAACAGGGTAATTAGCATGTTGTGTGGGAGAGAGAGAGAGAGAGAGAGAGAGAGAGAGAGAGAGAGAGAGAACAAGCAGGAACAAGCCAGACAGACCAGCAGCCAACTGGGAGAAAACTGGGAGAGGATCGCGTGAAACACATACACATACAGGTGACTCTTGCAGGACAATGGCTATTGAACTGTGTCGTACAGAGCAGAGAAAATAACGAGACTGAAACTGTTACCAATGACAGCTGAGCCCGGGGCAAGAGAGAGGGGGAGAGGAGGAGGGGAGGGAGAGGAGGGGGAGAGATGAAAGAGTGTGCATCTAGCTGCTTGCATTTCTGAAGGTGAGAGAGAGGGGAAGGGAGGAGAGAGATGAGAGGAGACCGAGCCATCGAGACAGAGCCTCCAGCCCCTATTCAATAGAATGCGTGCCCCCAATTTGATTTCTTATACCAAAATCTTTGGGGAGTGGGTAGGCATGGAGGCATGCATTAGTGAATAAGTAAGGGAGTGAGGGAGGGAGGGAGATCCAGCACATACTCGCTGTGCATCAGTGTCCTCGGTGAATGCAGCTGTCTCGGTCAATCTGTCTTGTCACGGACAGGATCTTCATCTGTCTGATAAGCGAAATCTGTCACAGATACTTTCCACTAACATCTTGACAGCTCTACAAGTCCGACAGCACAGTTACACACACACAGAGACACACACACAGGCACACACTGAGACACAAAGATACAGAGACACACTGACACACAGGCACAGAGAGAGACACACACAACCAGGCACACACTGAGACACAGAGATACAGAGACACACACACACACACACAGCCTATCAAGACAGGTAAGATATACACGTGCTTCTTTCAAAACTGCACATCTCAGGTAACGAATGGAGCCAATGACTTTTAAAACCGAATACATATTAATAATAATAATAATAATAATAATAATAATAATAATATGCCTTTGAAAAGTCAGAGTTGACTGGTATTCACTGAGACACAGAAAGGGCTGCGAGACCATGTTTTGTTAACAGCTGACTGGTCGATTTGTGACGAGAGGTAAAATGAAAACACAACACACAGCATCCTTGGGGAGCTCAGGGTTAAGAGCCTTTCAGATCAGGATGGGCTCCGAGTTTTTCATTTAGGTGTGCATTATTAATGAGCTCAGAAGGACTGGGCAGTTTAAATACTGAAGCCACTGTCTCAGTAGCCAGGGAAGCTGGTGGCAGGCTGACTCCAAACAGAAAGACTTCTAGTGGAAATGCCTGCCGTTGAATTTATGGAGCTTCTTTTAGTGTGTCTAAGGATTTTAAGGTGAAACTAGAAGGAACCAAATCAAGCAGACAAAACAGTGGAATGATAGTGTTTCTAAAATGTGTTTTTTATTTTAATTAACTTAACTTAGATCTTTCTTTTAACATCGTGTAAATCAAAGCACCGACAAAAAGATGTGGCAAAAATTTACCGGAAGTCATAATAGCAGTGTTGCAGAGCTGTATAGCGGTCTATAGGAAAGAGAACTCCACACAACACAGAAGATACCAGATTCTACCCTAACACAATCTGAGAGAGCTAACATTAACAGCTAACAGGAGACTAGGAGTTTAGGGTTTATATCATCTATGTCTTTTACAGACTGAGACGCAGACAGACAGACACACAGACAGACAGACAGGATCAGCGCACTGTGGTCCCCCGTAAGCAGTGTGAGATGCTGTTCCTTCATTGAGTCCTGGAGCTCTGAGCAGAGGTAGTGTTTTAATTGAACACCTGGGGCTGAAGCAGTGCTGTGTGGCTTTATTAATGAATTAATAAAACTCTAGATTTCATTCTGAAACTCCCACTGCAATGATGCAGCTTCAGCTTTCCAGAGTTTCCTCACGGGAAGCTGTTTGTGTTTGGCGGGGGGGGGGATCTGGAAATATATTTAATACTAAATGAGAGGCTGGTCAATTAGCCCGCTGTCTGTGTGTCTGTCTGTCTGTCTGCAGCCTCGAGCCCCCTCTGCCTGGCACAGATTGCTGGCGACACCCTCAGCGTGTGGAAGCAGCCCCTCTCTAAGTGACTCACTGGTCTCTCGTGTGTCTCGGTGCTTCTGTGCGTGACTCAGCTTACTGGAAAACCCCCAGCTGCACCCCAACTCCAGCACTCAGAGAAGGCAGAGCGCTTCATGTGATATACTCTTGGGCACTTCATAAATGCGATCATGCAGCTAGCATTGCGCTGGATCAGACTCACTGATGACTCCAGGTGCTTGGAGAACAACAGTGTGAGCTCAGAATTATCATGCAGTAGATCGCTTACAGACCCAATGCATTTTCCTAATGCGTCTCCCGTTGCTTGCCTTTTATTAAAATGCTTTCACTGTGCTTTTTTACACTTTGCTGTGCTTTTACTATGGGACGCGTTAGTAAACTCATTTTCTGCTTAACTCGGTCTCTTCTAGTTTCAGTAACACTGATGAAGGCACTAGAGCCCAAACCCATGTCTGCTTGACTCAGTTTAGTTTCAGTAACACTGCTGAAGGCACTAGAGCCCAAACGCTGCTCTGCTTGGCTCAGGGTGTGTTTGTGACTGGACCCTTCTTGCAATGATGTTAAAGGAGGTTTATTTTCTGCCCCTGTTTGTATTGACTGAATGCCTACCCTTGTGCGTTGCTGTACACTGCGCCTCTGTCCGAGCCCAAACCCAGCGCTTCTCTTTCTCAAGCCTGGGAGACAGTGGCTCTGTTGTTCTGCATTAACTCTTGTGACAGGCGGTCAGTGTGGCGCTGTGAGAAATGCCTTTCTTAAGAACGCGCTTCCTGTCTGCGTGCGAAGATCAAAAACAGAAGCATGTGGGAAACGGGCAGCAGAATGAACTGAAAAATCTGAGCATTATTTTTTTATTAATTAAGCTCACTCACCCACAGAGACGCCACACAGCTCAGGAGCGATGGTCAGCGGGCATCCTCCAATCGCCAAGCCATTGGCCTCTGAACACCCAGGAGCTCCGCGGCCGATGTGAGCTATCGTCCTCTGGAGGCCAAGGTGCTGTGGCTTTACCAGGGGAGACCCTCTGGGGACCCCTGCACTCCCCTGACTGTGTGACTCCCCCCTGCACACCACGCGGCCGTGCCTTTACCAGGGGAGACCCTCTGGGGACCCCTGCGCTCCCCTGACTGTGTGACTCTCCCCTGCACATCACGCGGCCGTGCCTTTACCAGGGGAGACACTCAGACTCGAACATTAGAAATTAGTTTTACAGTAATTGAAAGACAGAGTGAGAGAGAGACGAGAGCCACTTAGCTAATTCAGACAGTCCCCACATATCTCTACAACCTCACTGCCTGTTAATCTAAAAAAACGTTGTTCCAAGGTCGTAGAGGAGGCTGGGGAGTGATTTAAGAGTAGAAGGGAGGCGGGGGGAAACGAAACGAACCCTTTCAGTTGTCATGCAGTCTTTGCGCACGTCCCTCCAGATCCACTCAGCTGTGAGTCTCGTTCTATTTGTACTCTCGCCCTGGAGGGCTGTCTCGGTACGAAACCCCAATCGCACTTCCACTCTCCGATGTATCGCAAGAGCCAGCAAGACTCTACAGAAATGTACACCACCCTGCCGCGCTGTACCCCGCTGTGCGGCTCCACTGTATCAGCCCAGATCGTGCGATCAGAGGAGGGTACAGTGTTGGTAGTAAACAGGGGAGAAAGGGGACAAATGTGTTCTCTCTATGAAAGAGAGAACACATTTCATTGCCCTCAAGAATTGACTGGTTTATTGAAGAAGATACATTTTCACGCGAACCAAATATGTCCTTATTTAACTCAAAATCTGAATATCTTTTGAAAAATAAACACGTTCACGTTTAAAACGTGAACATTCCTAAAATTACAGGCCTTTTCAAGCAAGAACGTGTCACTCCGGGTCACAATTGTGATCTAAGAACATTTTGTTTCCTTCAGTGCAAGATTCGTCTGCCCAAATATAGTTCAGCTAATGTGTTTGCGGTCAATTGTAACAGGTGTTACAACTGGCTACAACCCAGGGAGCCACACTAAGAGCAAATGATTGTGTCAATTATAAGTACAGAGATCAGGGATGGAAATACTAAAAGCTTGGATTCATAAACTGGAACAACATGGGGATAGATCACAAGAAGAGAACTGGGGGAAAAAGGCACTCTCCTAGGTCGATTTTTGCAGATAAAATCTCCCTTGGCTTTGACACAGCTCCTCATCCACAGGCAGACAGAGACCTGAACTGAGCATGTGTCAAGCGAGCGATGTCACTCCAGCTTGCTTCTGATTGGAGAAATTCAAGGTGTTACACCCGTCCCGCGTTACAACTGTCCCCAGTCTTCCCCTACTCTTAGTGTAGATTGAGAACTTAAAGAGATGAAGTCAGAAGCCAGGAAAACGTTCATAAGCTTATGAAAAAAGTTGAAGACAACAAAACGAAAACGTTTCCACTACAAATCTTTCTCGGCGTCTTCAACAGAAACACTGACAGAAACAAATTCAACGGCACGCGTTTATGTGGAGAGATGTCAGCAGGCCTGCCTCCTTCCCTGTGTGGGAGCTTGTGCATCTAGCCCTCCCTGTCTCAGTTTTTCGTTAAACATGATTGCTGGTAATAAACCAGGCTGCCATTGCCCGTCACTATACAACCACAAGAGAATTGCCTTTGTAGTGCCACTGCCTGTCTTCTTCCAGTTTAAAAGCATATAACCAGCTATTAATTTGAGAGTAAATCTATAGTGAGTCTCTAGTGCTATTAAAGAAACGCTGCTTGTCTGAATGTTAATCTAATTTTAGAAGCCAGCAGAACATACTTTTCACACACACCACAGAGGCTGCTGACTGAAGACTTCTATAAAGAGGACAGGAACTTCAAACTAAAAATCAGCCCTCCAGAGTAAAGGGAGAGAGGCAGGAACGAGAGGCTGAGGGAATTAACAAAGGCTGTTAACCAAGCTCGTCACATCGTGTCCTGATTCACACACACACACAACAGCTCTAGAACACCCAGCCACACCCACACACACATTCTCACACACACACAGCCGCACTGACAAAGAGTCAAATTGTCTTCAGGCTCTGCGGCATGGTGCTAAACTGACTATCGCTTAGTTTAAGTGGCTTTCATCTTGCCTTTCTAACCCTCTTTGCAACAGAGAAAGGCGAGGCTAGAGAGCCATTAGCCTTCGAACTGGCAGCTACTTGTGCTGCGTCTTTGGGGTGAGACGTTGTTGTGAGCGACTCTGCAGCTGATGCACGGCTCACACACCCTAGTCTCTTGTAAAGCGCTTTGTGATGGTGGGCCGCTGTGAAAGGCGCTATATAAAAATAAAGATTATTATTTCCAAAGCCTCGGCTCGCGGTCTTTAATTCACTCCTACTTTTTTTTTTGAAGGAGACAGTGAATTCCAGGATTTCCGAGGGCTTCCGTTATCCGCAGATATGGGCTGGCTCACGAAGCAGGCTCTTGACTGAAGCGCTATAAAAAGGGAAAGCATTGTGCTGCACAGAATCAGAACACACACAATGACAAGCCATCCATTATAGAGCGGTTTCTGTATAATGATACAACTCTGGGGCTCCGCGTGGAGTGCAGGATGCACCCTGTAGCCTGGAGATCGCTGGTTTGAGTCCAGGGTATGCCAACACTGAATGAGACTGCATCTGAATCACATAATACTAGCAGTGTTTTATGTTAGATTTCGAAATGTCAATTTGCATCACTTTTACATCAAGTAGATTGGGAAAACTCCAAAGCCCCGTGCAATTCAACATGTTAGCGTAATGTTATTCATTCAACTCTATAGGGTGATGCAAAACTCCTGACCATAATTAAGCCAACACGGCACACAGTCGACTGCATGACTGGCAACTCGGGCTGAGAAATCCTTAACAGTGGTCCAGCCAGTTGCCTTCTCACATCTCCATATAATTAATGAAACTCAGTGCTTTGACTTCGAAGTCTTTCTGCGTCTTCAGGACTGGAGCAAAGAAGGGTTGGAGCCCAGGCCTCCAGAGGAAGGTCAAATGAAAGGAGCCTGGTGTCTGTCTGTTTGTCTCTACCCCCGGATTGAAGGCTGGTGAATTCTCCCACCCGCTCCTTCCCCCCACACGCTGAGAACATGGTCTGACCTCTTTTCTTGGGTCAGTGAATTTAAAGAGATTTGCCAACTTAGACCAAGAAAAATCAACACTCATTTCTCCCCTTTAAGTCCTAATCCTCCAATCATGTTCCCAGACACACACAACATTGATCTAATGGTTATCTACACTCCACACTCCCTCCCTCTCATCTCTACCTCCTTCTCTCTCTTTACCCCCCTCTCTCATCTCTACCCCCTCTCATCTCTACCCCTTTCTCTCTCCCTCCTTCTCATCTCTACCCCTTTCTCTCTCCCTCTCCTCTACCCCTCCCTCATCTGTTCCCCTCTCCCTCCCCTCTTTCATCCATACCCCTTTCTCTCCTTCCCTCTCATCTCTAAACCTCTCTCTCTCTCTCTCCTCTCTCATCCATACCCCTTCCCTCTTACCTCTCCCTCTTTCACCTATGCCCCTTTATCTCTCCTTCATCTCTAAACCTCTCTCTCTCTCTCTCCCTCCACCCTACCCCCTATCTTCTCTTTCTTTCTCTTACCATAACCTTTTGACAAGACAACTTTTTTCTGATTTGCCTCAGTAACTGAGGCTGTAACACCAAACCCAGATACCCTGTTTGATGTACAAGAGAGCTAATGATGTACAAGAGAGAAACAAGAACATCATCATCTTTCATGGGCTTGTTTAAAAATATTTGTGAGGGGAAAGCAACAGGAGTCTATTTGAATAGAAGGAGGGAGGGGGTGAGAGAGAGGGAAGATAGCGAGGGAGAAAGAAAGAGGAGGTACAGTAGACAAAAGGGAGAGAGAGAGGAGAGAGGAAAACGAGAGAGAAAAGGGGTCTGTTTTCATACAAGGATGGAGAGAGAGAAATAGGGGAGAGAGAGGTGAGAAAAAGGAGAGAGAGAGAAAGAAAGGGGTCTTCATACAGGGATGGAGAGAGAGATAGATAGAGAGGGGAGAGAGGGAAAGGGATTTGTTTTTATCAAGCATGGAGAGATGGAGAGATGGAGAGAGAGAGAGGTGAGACAAGGAGATAGAGATGAGCAGAAGAGAGAGAACAGGGGTCTGTTTTCATACAAGGATGGAGAGAGATAGAAAGAGAGAGAGAGAGAGAGGGGGGTCTGTTTTCATACAACGATGGAGAGAGAGAGAGAGCGAGAGAGAGAGAGAGAGCACTACTATTAAAAATATCTTTGAATCACGCAGCCTGTCGACCTGCTGTCAGAGAGTGAGAGGGGGCGAGGAAGAAAAAGGCAACAATTTGCATGAATTACAGCTGTAATTTTCTCTTTCTTCATCCCCCCCTCAGAGATCAAACTCTCAGACGATTTGCTTTTAGCGCAGGCCTGTTCACCTTAAAGGGGGTTTTAAAAGGTTTTTTTTTTCTTTTTTTTTTTTTAAATGCCTAATCTGGGACACCACTGTGCTGCCCCTCCCCCTCCAGCTGCAGTACCGGTCTCTCTGCTTTCATTACAGCTTCGTACATCTGTCCAGGCTATTCCACTGCCGTCCGTGAACGGGAGATCCGGGGGGGGCGGCGCACAATTGCCAGAGCGCCACCCGGGGCAGGGGTGGGGCTTAGGTCGGCCAGCGTGTCCTCGGCTCACCGGCGACCCCTGTGGTCTGGCAGGGCGCCCGCAGGCTTGCCTGTAATTGGAGTCTTATTTCACCCCTGCATTGTGATAGCTGTGCGGTTCAAACTGTAGCTCTGGACTATCCAGTCTGATGTGCATGTGTAATATCTATATCTATCCGCAGTATGCCTCAAGGCTGATGAGATTTAAAACAGAGACTCTCCTATAGCCATTTCCTCCTTTCTCATTCTCTAAACCAGCACAGAGCAGAGGGGGTCTGTTCAGAGAGTATAAGAGCCTCCCTTTCTCTGCACAGAGCAGAGGGAGGCTGTTCAGGAAGTATAAGAGCCTCCCTTTCTCTGCATAGAGCAGAGGGAGGCTGTTCAGAGAGTATAAGAGCCTTTTTCTTTCTCTGCTTCACCAGCACAGAGCTGAGGGAGGCTGTTCAGAGAGTATAAGAACCTCCCTAGATATTTATTTTAATCAGCATTCAGTTGATAAATTGATTCATTACCATGCAAACAGTTCAATTTAGATAGATTTCGAGCAGTCGCGTTTTTCATTAATCGCATACAAAAAAAAAAAAAAAAAAAAACACAGAATGTTCATTATGCAGTTCTGCCAGGTTTAAAATCATCAATTATCCAACCAGCCCTTGCTCTCCCATTGCTTTCAATGGAGCTCAGCCAGCCCATTGCCACTACCATAAAACACACTTTTAAATTTACCTTAAATTAATACTTGATTTGGTTAAGCTGGAAACATCTCAGATGAGACAAACAGACGCGGGCAGTACAATGGCAATGCAATAATGGTTGTGTATTACACTGAGGGGCAATGGCAGCACAAGTATAGGGCAGCTGCAATGGGGCGAGGCTGGTAGAATGGGACCGCAGCGTGCTAACTATACCCGCAATGATCTTCAATGACAGTGCAGACACCCAAAAATGGTTCCACGTCACCGTGTGTGTGTGTGTGTGTGTCAGTGCTTGTGTGGGTGGAAGGTCGACAGTTGAAGGGTCAGGGGTCAGTCCGCTTGTCGGACGTGAAGGTCAGTCTGCATTGAATGAACTGAAGCACAAAAGGCTGAAATTGAAAAGCTGCATTGAGGAGAACCGAGTGAAAATAGCACCAGTGCAATTAGGAGATGAAACTGCATCACTGAAGCTTATGCATTATTCACACTGCCTGCAGATTAGCATCACTCACACAAGACACAAAGAATTCAAAGCACGAAAAGGGCGTGCTGAAGAGGAGGCGAGCTAATAGGGGAATTCAGATTCTTCTTCTTATTATTATTTTCATGTTTTTTTTTTCTTTTTTAATTCACTAGCATCTCATCCCTGCCTTTCACCTTTCTCTGGAGGCCTGGGTTCCAATCTGGAGGGCTAGGTGGTGCAGACAGACAGAGGGCTAATTCACTAGCCTCTTATCCATATAAGATTTTCCCTTAGAAAGTGGAATTTTTAAAGAGGTGTTACGAGAATGCAGCCCGGAGATACCTTCATTTAAACATGAGTTTGGAGACAATAAATAAGTCATCATTTTAGAGGGCATCTCAAGGGAGAATACCCAGATACATTTTATATATATACAAAAACATATATATATATTATATTATATATATATATATAATTCCAACTCAGAATGTGAGGTTTTCCTCTTAGAAACACCAAGGAGCCTCTCCAGCCTGTCTGGCGCCTGGAAGCTGCCAGCAGATTTGAAAGTGGGAGATTATGCAAAGTTATTAAAACTGGCTCGTGATCTTTTTAAATATTCTTATATTACAGGACTGATCTCTGCCCCGCGCTCTCTATTTTGTTGATTAGTGGGGCAGTAACAAGGTTTGAGATTGACAGCTGCTGGATATTTCAAAAGAGCGCAGAAGATTCGAACACCCATTCTCTCACCTCTTATTAGCTTTCTAAACATGATCACTGGCCCCTCCCTTTAAAGGAGCGCTGACCATCCCTTAGCAGTCTGACTGACAGATATCCCTTAGCAATCTGATTGATACCTCTCAGAAAGATATCCCTTAGCAATCTGATTGCCCCTCTGTTGGTTAGCATTCCCGTTGGCTCATTCTGGCTTCAGTTCCAGATAAGGCGGAGAGTGATAAATGTTTGTTCTCTCTCTCTCTGTGCTTTACAATGCTTCCCTATGCTTTACCACACCTCTCTGTGCTTTACAATGCTTCCCTATGCTTTACCAGACCTCTCTGTGCTTTACAATGCTTCCCTATGCTTTACCAGACCTCTCTGTGCTTCACAATGCTTCCCTGTGCTTTACCAGACCTCTCTGTGCTTTACAATGCTTCCCTGTGCTTTACCACACCTCTCTGTGCTTCACAATGCTTCCCTGTGCTTTACCTTTGATAATGGTTAGTTTTTGACAGTAGGATTCATTGTAATATAAATATTCCAAATATCATAAGAACACAAGGGGACCTCATTTGATTTCAGATTAGCTTTTAAACTGCAGTTGATGCAATCAGGTGAATGCATGCATTTTCTGTTTTAAGTGCATGGCTGTCTGTACAATTTGCAAGCTACAGGATTGTTTGCCTGGCAATATACATCACTCTGCCGTCCATACATCATTGCTGTCGGTTTATTGGCATTGTTATCCAATGCGACATACAGAGACGAGGGTGTGTGAGCTACACAGCAGCTGCAGAGTCGCTTACAACAACGTCTCACCCCAAAGACGCAGCACAAGGAGGTTCAGTGACTCGCTCGGGGTCACACAGCGAGTCAGCGGCTGAGCTGGGATTTGAACCGGGGGCCTCTTGATTAAAAAGCCCCTTTCTCTAACCACACAGCCTTCCAAGCGACAATTTTTAAAATTGTTTTATTTTTAAATGACGAGTCCTTGCCTCCCACTCTCAGACTGCGTGTGGGTTGGTTTTCTATTACCTAGTTCGAAGCGTTCCATTTTGTCATCCTACGTTTCACGAAAGGGGAAAAACCCTAACGCTTTCCAGTTATTTAACTGAGCTTGAAGTGCACCAGCAATCATTCCTTTGATTTATTTAGTGAATTAATCCTCTGTCTGTCTGCACCACCTAACCTCGCAGATTGGAACCCAGTCCTCCAGAGGAAGGCGAAAGGCAGGGACGAGAGGCTAGTAAATTAGCCTAGTAGTCTGTTACACGGAGCTTCCTAATTAAATGGTATTAATTTAATTGTAGCTGTCATTGTAATTCCAGCTCCGCACTCGCTCACAGCGATGATTGACTCACAAATCCATCAATGCTAACTCAGCCACAATGCCCACTTAAACAGGCAGATTGACTGGAATCTGCAATTCAGCAAAGAGTCTATACAGCATCCACTGGTGAAGTGCCCAATAGTGTCCTGTCTGTTTCAATATTTTTTATTTTACCAACTACTATTAAAAAAATAAAACACTGATTATGACCAGTGTTGAGAGCTCTGGACTTGAATAACCTCTTTGTATTCGATGCTCTTATGTGCTTTACAGTGCTTCCCTATGCTTTACCAGACCTCTCTGTGCTTTACAATGCTTCCCTATGCTTTACCAGACCTCTCTGTGCTTTACAATGCTTCCCTGTGCTTTACCAGACCTCTCTGTGCTTTCCAATGCTTCACCATACCTCTCTGTGCGTTGCAATGCTTCACCATACCTCTCTGTGCGTTGCAATGCTTCCCTATGCTTTACCAGACCTCTCTGTGCTTTACAATGCTTCCCTATGCTTCACCAGACCCCTCTGTGCTTTACAATGCTTCACCATACCTCTCTGTGCTTTGCAATGCTTCACCGTACCTCTCTGTGCTTTGCAATGCTTCACCATACCTCTCTGTGCTTTACAATGCTTCACCATACCTCTCTGTGCGTTGCAATGCTTCACCATACCTCTCTGTGCGTTGCAATGCTTCCCTATGCTTTAACCAGACCTCTCTGTGCTTTCCCTATGCTTCACCATACCTCTCTGTGCGTTGCAATGCTTCCCTATGCTTTACCAGACCTCTCTGTGCTTTACAATGCTTCCCTATGCTTTACCAGCCCTCTCTGTGCTTTACAATGCTTCCCTATGCTTTACCATACCTCTCTGTGCTTTACAATGCTTCACATAGGGTAGGAGAGACACGCAACGCTTCACCGTAGTGGGTCATGTGCGCATGCAAAGCTTCCCTTGCAATGCTTCCCTATGCTTTACCAGACCTCTCTGTGCTTTGCAATGCTTCCCTGTGCTTTACCGTACCTCTCTGTGCGTTGCAATGCTTCACCAGACCTCTCTGAGCTCTCAAGCCCTGTGCAAACTACACAAAAGACTTTTAAACAAATCTGTTGAACGCAGATTGGCAGCATTAGTATCAAATATCAGACCCACAAAACTAAACAGATGGCCGCCCTTCTCGGAGTCTCTCTTGGCACCGATAAGGGCCGATAATCAGAAACCCACAACAACTCTCTGAACGAGATCTGCAGATCACACAGAAGAAAGAATGAATTCAGGCACTGATCAGCCTGCAGGCTGGATGGAGCAGAGAGACCAGGAGAAAACTGTCAAATATAATTGAGGCTTTTCTGTAGCAGTGAGCAAAAACGTGCTGTCTAAAATCACCCTGCACTGAGCTCTAGTTACAGCTGGTACACTTATTAAAATTATTATTATTATTATTATTACTACAGCTGAACCTCTTTACAAGGTTGATCCATAAGCCCACTGCACGCTCGCTTTCACTCTCTCTGTAGAGAAACAATTACTACTAGCAAAAGGTCTTGAAACTATGGCTTCCACAATACTATAATTATTATAACAGCAAAAGAACATAAGACATTTTACAAACCAGAGAAGGCCATTCAGCCCCTCACAGCTCGTCCTGTTCAGAGTAACTGATTGATCCCAGAACTTTGTCAAGTCGGGTCTGAAAGGATCCCAGTGATTCAGCAACATGACTAGGTAACCCATTCCATCCCCTCACCACTCTTTGTGTGAAGAAGAGTCTCCTTCAACATGACAACCATCCCCTCATGTGTGACTAGGTAACTCCTTCAGCAACATGACTAGGGAACCATTCCATCCCCTCACCACTCTCTGTGTGAAGAAGAGTCTCCTTCAGCAACATGACTAGGTAACCCATTCCATCCCCTCACCACTCTCTGTGTGAAGAAGAGTCTCCTTCAGCAACATGACTAGGTAACCCATTCCATCCCCTCACCACTCTCTGTGTGAAGAAGAGTCTCCTTCAGCAACATGACTAGGTAACCCATTCCATCCCCTCACCACTCTCTGTGTGAAGAAGAGTCTCCTTCAGCAACATGACTAGGTAACCCATTCCATCCCCTCACCACTCTCTGTGTGAAGAAGAGTCTCCTTCAGCAACATGACTAGGTAACCCATTCCACCCCCTCACCACTCTCTGTGTGAAGAAGAGTCTCCTTCAGCAACATGACTAGGTAACCCATTCCATCCCCTCACCACTCTCTGTGTGAAGAAGAGTCTCCTTCAGCAACATGACTAGGTAACCCATTCCATCCCCTCACCACTCTCTGTGTGAAGAAGAGTCTCCTTCAACAACATGACTAGGTAACCCATTCCATCCCCTCACCGCTCTCTGTGTGAAGAAGAGTCTCCTTCAGCAACATGACTAGGTAACCCATTCCATCCCCTCACCACTCTCTGTGTGAAGAAGAGTCTCCTTCAGCAACATGACTAGGTAACCCATTCCATCCCCTCACCACTCTGTGTGTGAAGAAGAGTCTCCTTCAGCAACATGACTAAGGAACCCACGCCCAACCCATTCCACTATTGTGACTGTGTATCAATATTTCTATTAGACGGTAACTGCATTACAATAATTCAATAAGCTGAATGTCACTCAGTCTCGAGGTCCTCCCTTCGTGTTGTCAATCTGTCATTTGCAAATCGCAGATTGTGTCTTGTGGCTGCGCACAGCCCAGCATAACAGATTGTATGCTTGTCACTTATCGGTCTTATATATCTTATAATATATATTACATTGGTCTCCCTGTCTCTCCATACACCAAAACGTTGTTGTGAACTATTAAAACAACACATTTTCAGTTCTTCGTTATTTCTAGCGATAGACGAGTACCCTGTTGGATCCTGATTCTCCTTGGACAGAGAGAGCTGTTGGCCGTTTTTCAATTCTAATTCTCATTCTCATTCTCTCTCTCTCTCTCTCTCTCTCTCTCTCTCTCTCTAGAGGAGCTCTTCGTAAACGACGCAATAATTAGGACATCGACCAGTACTCTACTATCTTTAGTGATGTAGAGAAGGTTCCGTTTATATCTTACGATGGACCGTGACATCTTAGTGATGTTGTTAGACCGTGTAAAGATCTAGAGTAAGAGCACACACACAGATCACCCACCAGAAAGAGGAACCCGCACCACACACACAACTTACGTCCCACGTACGACCAATAATTTGGGACTATACTAATATTTAGTGATGTATTCGAGACACTCCGTTTATATCTTTAGTGACCGGACGTCAGACACGTGGGTGTGTGTGTTTGTGTGTGTGTGCGTACAATAAAATATATTGAGAACTAGGGTTAAATACCCTGCAAACCAATAGACAGAGAAATAGATTTAATATGAAATATAAGCTACATATACAAAGACAGATGAATAGATTAATGAAATATAGAGAGCTTGGGAGATTATATTTTATAGCACAATTGTATATTACATACATTTTCAGCATTGCACAAAATGAATTTAGTATATATAGATATTGAATATTATATGCACACTATACACATTCTATTCTATTTGAAATAGATAACTAGACAGAGAGGCGGAGTCTAGTATGATTATATCTGTGGTATATCTGGAATCATGGCTCCAGAGCCGTGTGCCTACCTTTGCAGACAGTCTTGTCTTTCTATTCTGCTCTGTCTCGCTCCTCTCCTCTCTTTCCAGTCCTCTGCGTCTCTCTTTTCTCTCAATAAATGCTCTGTTACTGATGCTCCAAGCTGCAGCAATAATTATACAAGACACACCCCTCCTCTCTCCTCCCTCTGTCTCCTCCCGCACTCAGATTTGCAACTGGGTAGCAGTGACATCATCCTTTTAACTCTCCTCTCTCTCTCTCTCTCTCTCTCTCTCACACACACACATAATCTATTACTCCTTGCTACCCTCTCTCGCTGCCGACTCTCTCAAATAACACCACTGAAATTCAAGCAAGCTCCCTGTCCCCTACTCTCTCTGTTACCTCTTTCCAGCTCCCTTTCCCACTCTCTCTGTTCCCTTTATCACTGCCGCTCCCTCTCTCTGTTCCCTCTATCACTGCTTCTCCCCCTCTCTGTTCCTTCTATCACTGCCTCTCCCCCTCTGTTCCCTCTATCATTGCCTCTCACTGCCTCTCCCCCTCTCTCTCTGTTCCCTCTACAACTGCCTCTCCCCCTCTCTCTGTTTCCTCTATCACTGCCTCTCCCTTCTCTTTCTCTCTGTTCCCTCTATCACTGCCTCTCCCCCTCTCTCTCTCTATCACTGCCTCTCCCCCTCTCTCCTCTCCCTCTATCACTGCCTCTCCCCCTCTCTCCTCTCTCACTGCCTCCCTCTATCACTGCCTCTCCCCCTCTCTCTCTCTGTTCCCTCTATCACTGCCTCTCCCTTCTCTCTCTCTCTCTGTTCCCTCTATCACTGCCTCTCCCTCCTCTCTCTCTCTCCCCCTTCCCTCTATCACTGCCTCTCCCCCTCTCTCCTCTCTCTGTTCCCTCTCTCCTCTATCACTGCCTCTCCCCCTCTCTCTCTCTGTTCCCTCTATCACTGCCTCTCCCCCTCTCTCCTCTATCACTGCCTCTCCCCCTCTCTCCTCTATCACTGCCTCTCCCCCTCTCTCCTCTATCACTGCCTCTCCCCCTCTCTCTCTCTATCACTGCCTCTCCCCCTCTCTCCTCTATCACTGCCTCTCCCCCTCTCTCCTCTCACTGCCTCTCCCCCTCTCTCCTCTCTCACTGCCTCTCCCCCTCTCTCTCTCTTTGTCCCTGTATCACTGCCTCTCGCCCTCTCTCTCTCTGTTCCTTCTATCACTGTCTCTCCCCTCTCTAACCTCCATCACAGCCTCTCATAAGGGGCCTCTCAG
Organism: Polyodon spathula; assembly: GCF_017654505.1. Classification (NCBI taxonomy): domain Eukaryota; kingdom Metazoa; phylum Chordata; class Actinopteri; order Acipenseriformes; family Polyodontidae; genus Polyodon; species Polyodon spathula. The sequence continues at coordinate 1,964,202 of NC_054576.1, forward strand.
AGAGACGCAAAGGAAAGCACTGCCTCTCCCCCTCTCTCCTCTATCACTGCCTCTCCCCCTCTCTCCTCTATCACTGCCTCTCCCCCTCTCTCCTCTCACTGCCTCTCCCCCTCCCTATCTTTGTCCCTCTATCACTGCCTCTCCCCCTCTCTCCTCTATCACAGCCTCTCCCCTTCTCTGTCCCTCTATCACTGCCTCTCCCCCTCTCTCCTCTACTCTCAGCTCTGAAGGCTCTCTCTCACAGAAACACAAACTCTCTCTCTCTCTCTCTCTCTCTCTCTCTCTCTCTCTGTTATTTCAATTGATTATTATTATTATTATTATTATTATTATTATTACTTGGATATTGGGGAAAATAAAAACACTGGAAAAATGTTGAGAAAGCCCACACTCATAACCGTTCATCACAGAATTCATAAGGGGCCTGATCAGAGAGACGCAAAGGAAAGCAATGCAGTGAACGAGAGGTGAAATCAATAACCTGCATCGTACTGCGCAGAACAGAGTGGAACTCTCCTTCCTGTAACAGGATGAGGGAGAACAAGCAAAGTGATCTCACTGCAGAAGGGTTTACCGTGATACGAATTCTACTGCTGTTTACCAGCAAATAAACAATATCTAAAACACAGAAACCCCACGATCCTGCCGGCAGTGTGATTATTATGAAGCACTCTTAACATTACAACTGCTGTTTCTCTTCTGCGATTACCATAGGTGGCTAGGCATGGTTGTGTTTGTACTCTTGAGAGATAGGAAGGCTTCTGAAGTGATGACCGCTCGTCCCCGCCTCGCTCACTCACAGCAGATGGATGAAGGCAGGGGTTCGACTCTCTCACAGAAACACAAAGGTCTAGGCACTTAAGCATTGTAAAGCACAGAAGGTCTGGTAAAGCATAATAAATAGAGGTAAAAGCATAAGCATTGTAATAATAATAATAATAATAATTGTAATAAAGCATAGGGAAGCATTGTAAAGCACAGAGAGGTCTGGTAAAGCATAGGGAAGCATTGTAAAGCACAGAGAGGTCTGGTAAAGCATAGGGAAGCATTGTAAAGCACAGAGAGGTCTGGTAAAGCATAGGGAAGCATTGTAAAGCACAGAGAGGTCTGGTAAAGCATAGGGAAGCATTGTAAAGAGAGGTCACAGAGAGTGTCTGGTAAAGCATAGGGAAGCATTGTAAAGCACAGAGAGGTCTGGTAAAGCATAGGGAAGCATTGTAAAGCACACTCACCCTCCAAGACCAATTCGTATCCTTCGTTAAACATTTGTCGTCGTCTCTCCAAGACCAAATTCGTACCCCCTTCTCGTACACATTTTGCGTGTTCTCTCCACGACACATTTCGTTTCCCTTTCGTTATCCAATTGTTCGTGTCTCTACAAGACCCATTTACAACGTAACCCTTCGTAACATTTCGGGGGCTCTCCGACAATTTAAGGTTTACCTTTCGTAAATTTCGATGTCTCTCCAAGACGCCATTAGTGATACCTTCGAACACGTCCTCGGTCTTCTTCCCAGACCATTTCTGTCACTTCTCGCACATTTCGTGTCTCTCACCATTTCGTTCCCCTCTCCGTAACCATTTCTTGTCTTCAAGAACATTGTGCGTATCCCTTCGTAACAGTTCGGTCTCTACGACCATTTCGTGTCCTTCGTAACATTCGTGTTTCTCTCCAGACACATGCGTAATCCCTTAGTAACATTTTCGTGTCTCTACCAGACCATTTAGTAATGAGAGGTCTGGTAAAGCATAGGGAAGTATTGTAAAGCACAGAGAGGTCTGGTAAAGCATAGGGAAGCATTGTAAAGCACAGAGAGGTCTGGTAAAGCATAGGGAAGCATTGTAAAGCACAGAGAGGTCTGGTAAAGCATAGGGAAGCATTGTAAAGCACAGAGAGGTCTGGTAAAGCATAGGGAAGCATTGTAAAGCACAGAGAGGTCTGGTAAAGCATAGGGAAGCATTGTAAAGCACAGAGAGGTCTGGTAAAGCATAGGGAAGCATTGTAAAGCACAGAGAGGTCTGGTAAAGCATAGGGAAGCATTGTAAAGCACAGAGAGGTCTGGTAAAGCATAGGGAAGCATTGTAAAGCACAGAGAGGTCTGGTAAAGCATAGGGAAGCATTGTAAAGCACAGAGAGGTCTGGTAAAGCATAGGGAAGCATTGTAAAGCACAGAGAGGTAAAAGCATAGGGAAGCATTGTAAAGCACAGAGAGGTGTGGTAAAGCATAGGGAAGCATTGTAAAGCACAGAGAGGTAGTAAAGCATAGGGAAGCATTGTAAAGCACAGAGAGGTCTGGTAAAGCATAGGGAAGCATTGTAAAGCACAGAGAGGTCTGGTAAAGCATAGGGAAGCATTGTAAAGCACAGAGAGGTCTGGTAAAGCATAGGGAAGCATTGTAAAGCACAGAGAGGTCTGGTAAAGCATAGGGAAGCATTGTAAAGCACAGAGAGGTCTGGTAAAGCATGGGGAAGCATTGTAAAGCAACATAACATCGCACTGAGAGTATTCTGGGTTATACGTGGGTGTCTGTGAGTATTTATTCAGGAAGTTATTGACATGAAAAATATTGCCAGCAAGGATGAGGCAGGAACACAGAGGCCACAATGCGAGTGTGTAACACTGGCCTGCCGACTAGCTCCGTTCAGCCACTCTCTCCAAGCGATACATTAACAAATTAAAACTAACAAACCCAACCCCTTCGAGTTCATTTACAGTAAAAGCGAGTCCTGGCTCACGCAATGAATTATTCCGCGCTTTTTGAGGTATTTCTGGGAAACGAGATGGATGCCATTAGACTTGCACTCAATCTTAAGCTGGTTGGGAGTGGCATGTTTTATGGCATACCATAAATGCAAGGCTGGCATTTCCCCCTTTCGCACTTAACCCTTCGCTGTCCTGATCATGCTATTACAAAAACTCGGACAGCCGCAGTATTTTAAAAAAAAATGCAATCACACAGCGACCCCTGGTGGACAGTTTGGGAGAGAGGATTCTGCTTTCTGTTGTAATCAGCCCCCCCCACACACACACACACGGTATACTTGCACGACAGTAAAAGCCCACTCTCAAAATTGAACAGCCGCTACAGTGTTTCCAAAACGACGGCAGACCCTTCAGTCAGAAAAAAATAAATAAAATAAAACAGCAATACAGTATCTGCATCACGGTCCTCTTTCCAAGCTGCAACCACAGCACAGATTCGGATACATTTAAAAGCGCGATTTTCTTACCACCTCTAGAAGCAACGCAGACACTTATACAAAAACGTCTATGAAGTGATTTTAAAAAGGCGCTAATTGATTGTCAATTCTACAATGGATCACCTGGCCAGCAGGTGCGCATTTCTTTCAATTAGACAGGGGGGCGAGTCTACTCTCCCAGCCCTGACGTCTCTAATCAAACACCCGATTCTTTGCAGAGATAGGTCTCGTCTCTGCCATGGAAAAAGGAAACGCATTAGAGTTTTTATTCTTTGAAGGAGAGAGCAAAAAAGCTTTGAAGGAGAGAGCAAAAACAGGCGTTTTGCTCTCTCCTTCAAAGCTGGAATTCAGCCTATTCAAGAATTGAACTGTTCTTTACAAGCAGCGCAATATATCATCTGTCGGGGTGCAATACAAACAGAAAGCAAAGGCACATGTCCGAGGAACTCGAAATTACAGCTAAAACTATTTTAAAGTGTTTTAAAATAAATTGCTTAACCCTGTGAAGAGGCGTTGTACTGTTTGCATCGCGCTTGCAAGTATGGCGATGCATAAAACACCGACTTTTATATCGCGTTTTCTATGAGCAGAATTACCACTGAGTAACTGACGTTTAACTGAAATAGATACATCCTCTTCCTGTAAACTCAGAAAGGACAACAAGTGTGAAAATGAAATTAGCTACCTCGGCTTTATTATTGTCATAGATACCGGTATTTTTTATTTTTTTTTACGCATGTCATAGAGTTGTTTAATTACAGTGAGCGCCGCATTCAATCACCTTCATCAGACCAACAATGCGGCAGCCTGCACCCGATTCATACTGCCTTAAAAATGCTGGAAATATCAGCGTTTTTCGTCCAGAAATCTTTATATAAGTCTGTTTATACAGCACAATTTGTTTTATACATTTTTAAATCGCTCTTGTGATTTTACTGCTAGGTTTTCTCTCAATGCTGGTCCTATAAGGGACTTGAAATCTCCCAGCTGTTTAAAAGCTGGAAACGATTGCCAAGGTCAAAGTAAGATAACGAACAGTGCAGTTAAGGACGGAGCGCTCGTTTGGAAGGAAAACCAATAGATTTGGAAAAGCTGAGGAGGACAAAGCCCAGTCCCCTAGAGCGGACTTTCTTAAAATAACTTTAAAAAGTTATAAATGGAAATAAAAAATAAAAAAAAAAGTTGTCAGGATATTAACAAATGTAAAAATTATTTAAACAGTTGTAGCAATATTACCCTCTGCAGCTGACTTTGGTTTTTTTTTTTTTAAATAAACTTTGCCATTGCTCTCTGCTTTACAGCGCTGTGCTTTCACTATTGCAGGGTGGCTGCGGCTTAAACAAGGAGCTGCTATTCCCGTGTTGGCCACCAGAGGTCTCCCTCGCCCCGTCTCCGTGATTTGACGCGTCGTGCATTTCAGCCCTGCTGTCACATTTCTATTTCAAGCGTCGAGGGGTTGAGTTTCAAAATTCCTTTCTGCCCATTTCGCTCTCCCCCCTCCCTTTTCTTTTATTGGAATTCAATTAAAAAAAAAAGGCTTTATTGGCATGGCAAAATAAAATTAAGTTTTGCCAAAGCACTTAAACAACAAACATCAACAAAGACAGTTAAGTTTGTCTATTGGGTGGGGGCGGGGTGGGGGAAAGTAAAACGGAAAAGGAAGTGGGAGGGGGATATGTGGGGGGAGGGGGGGTGGAGGTATAATGTCATAGATGGTTAGCGAGTCGACACCGTCGCGAGAGAATGTATTACCGGATCGCTCGAGACGTCCAAGACAGTATGTCCAAGATCAGGAAGGTGGCGAGTTCCCCATGAGGCTGTGGCAGCGCTCCATAATGGACAGCGAGATCTGTCTGCTGTTCCTGTCTTAAAGGACTGATATTGTCTCTTTCTCTCCACCTCTATCTTCCTCTCCTTCTCCTTACTCTCTCCAATACCCCTCTCCTCCTCTCTCCCTACCTCTCTATCTCTGTCCCACTCTCCCTCTCCCTGTCTCTCTTCACCTCTCTGTCTTCCTCTCTCTCGGTCCCCTTCTCTCTCCCCCCTCGCCCTCTCTCCCTCTCACTCCACCTCCCTCTCTCTCCAGCTCCCTCTCCCCCTTCTCTTCTCTCTCCCCCTCCCCTTCTCTCCCTTCACTTTCCCTTCCTCTCCACCTCCCTCTCCTTCTCCCCCTTCTCTCTCCCCCTCTCTCCACCACCCTCTCCCCCTCCTCTTCCTTTATCTCCCCTCCCTCGCTCTCTCCACGCATTCTCTCTCGTTTCTTTATATAACCCCACACACCCTTCTGGCTGGCTGGTCTCGTCAACATATCAGTTAAAACAGGCTGCGTGTAACATGAAAGAGATGGACAGGAGGAGGAGTGGGGGGTAGGAAGGGGGATGCAGGATCGCTTTCAAATGAAACCCAACCCCCCCCCTCCTTCCTGCTCATTTTACCCCTAACCCCAGCCCACTCCATTCCCAAAATCCCAAAATAGGAGCCAGTCATGGACGTGGGTATAGGTTTTTTTGGAGGGGGGGGGGGGGGGGGGGGGGGGTGGGGGAGAGGGAGAGAGATAGAGAGAGAGAGAGAGAGAGAGAGAGGAGAGAGAGAGAGGGGGGAGAGGCAGTGACAGAGGGAACAGAGGGAGAGACCAGGCAGATTTTGAACAAACTGAAAGGATCACTTCAATAAGAGAAAAAGAAACACACACAGACAGACAGACAGACAGACAGACAGACAGTCGAGCAGGTCTGTAGAGGAAGGATAAGGGCAGCTGAATCAAATTACATCGAAGGCAAGGGGAAGCATCAACACACAGTCATCTCTAGAGCATAATAAGTACATATATATATATATATATATATATATATATATATATATATATATATATATATATATATATATATTATATCATATCAGTATACGATATATAATATGTCATTGTCAAAACATTATACAGCTCAAGTTCGGGGAACAAACAAAAACATTATTATGCTGGTCTTGTCCAGTCTCATTGGGTACTGTAGCGATTGTTATAGTATACACTAGTCCTCTATAGGGTGCTATACCAATTGATCGTCTTATATAGAGTGCTATAGTAAACTCCAGGCTCATACAGAGCGGTGAAGCTTTGTGTGGACTTGTTGTGTTTTGTACAGGCGCTACACTGAGCTATAGTGTTCTATAGTAAGCTGTATTCTTGTGTACAGTGCTATACTGAACTATACCAAGCTATTACTCTTCTCTAGTCTGTTTACCAAGGCGCGTCACTAAACTGTAGCGTTCTATAGGGTGCTATACTGATCTCCAGTATTCTTTACTGTTGGTTTCTGTACTGGGTGCTGGTCTTGTGTAGGGCGCTGTACTGAGCTATAGGCTATAGTGTGTAGTTCTGTTCTGCTCTCTGCCTCCCCCTGCCTGCGGCATGCTGAACGACGACTATCTGGTGGAGTGTAAGATCGACGAGGGTGACGAAGTCATCACCAAATCAGCTGCCCCCGACCCCCTGCCGGCCGAGCCCCCGCCGAGAGTGGATGAGAGGGACCCCCGCGGGATCAACCAGCACCTCAAGGTACATGCGAACAAGAGAGAGGAGACAGAGAGAGAGAGAGAGAGAGAGAGAGAGAGAGAGACACACAGAGACAGAGACTGTGCTGTGCTCTGTTGATTTACCTGTGCTGTGCTGTATTGATTTACCTGTGTTGTGCTGTATTGATTTATCTGTGCTGTGCTGTATTGATTTACCTGAGCTGTGCTGTGCTGTATTGATTTAACTGTGCTGTATTGATTTACCTGTGTTGTGCTGTATTGATTTACCTGAGCTGTGCTGTGCTGTATTGATTTAACTGTGCTGTATTGATTTACCTGTGCTGTGCATTAGTGTATTGATTTATTTGTGCTGTGCTGTATAGATTTACCTGTGCTGTGCTGTTCTGTACTGATTTACCTGTGCTGTGCTGTGCTGTATTGATTTACCTGTGGTGTGCTGTGCTGTGCTGTACTGATTTACCTGTGCTGTGCTGTGCTGTATTGATTTATCTGTCCTGTGCTGTATAGATTTACCTGTGCTGTGCTGTGCTGTGCTGTACTGATTTACCTGTGCTGTGCTGTGCTGTATTGATTTACCTGTGCTGTGTGGCGCTGTGCTGTACTGATTTACCTGTGCTGTGCTGTGCTGTATTGATTTACCTGTGCTGTGCTGTGCTGTGCTGTGCTGCGCTGTGCTGTGCTGCGCTGTGCTGTGTTGATTTACCTGTGCTGTGCTGCGCTGTGCTGTGCTGATTTACCTGTGTGTTGATTTTCCCGGCAGGTTGATTTCTCCGATGTTCTCGCAGAGCCCTCCTCCTTCCACAGCTTTGACAAGGTCTGGACCTGGAGCGACATCCTCTTCGAGGCCTCCAAGCTCTGGTGCTACCGCATCATCTCGTTGCTATGCGCCATCCCCGTCTCCGTGGTGACGGGCTTCCTCTTCGCCCTGCTCAATTGCCTGCACATCTGGTAAGGAGCTCCGAGCGCATGCGTGTCACCGGCCCCCTCTAGTGGTTAAATGGCCGTCACTGCGCGTAACGCTAACCTGCCCCCTGTTCGATCCCATGCTGTGTCTCCTCTCAGGTGCGTGTCCCCCGGTGTGCGGCTCTGCACTCTGTGTTTGCCTCCTCTCCGCTCGGTCTGGTCCAGCCTCCTCGATGTGCTGGTCGCTCCGGCCTTTGCCAGCGTGGGGCGCTGCTGCAGCCGGGTACACCTGTCCTTCTCTAAGGAGTAACCGCCGGCAACCGCCATGACAACCGCCGCGGCAACCACCAGTGCCATCCCACATGGTATACATTTCTTCTCTGAGTGGCCTGTGTTAACATGAGGTTTCCACGTTTGTCGTGCAGAAAAACGAAAGAAAACATCAGCTGTATAAGAGAGTATAAACATATTTTGACCGTTGGTCAAAAATGTCCTGTTCTTATGTGTAAAGAGCTGCTTTTTTGAATTGCATAACTTAATTTCGCATTTTCCAGCTGGGCAGAAATAATTGAGTGCATTATGAAATTGTGTCATTTGAGTGCTGTCTGTATGAACTCTCTATACTGTTATCGTTTGTGGGGAAACAGGCTACTGATTATCTGGGTACATCTGCAGGATTTTCAGCCATTAAACTTATTGTATTGACTAAAAACAATAAATAAATACAATTTGGTTGGACTGTTTGTTTTGCTTTTGTATATTCTGAACAGCTCCCCCCCTCCCTCCCTCACCCACTTACTCTGGTCTGACTCGGTCTCTTCTAGTTTCAATAACACTGATGAAGGCACTAGAGCCCAAACGCTGGTCTGCTTGACTCAGTTTAGTTTCAGTAACACTGATGAAGGCACTGGAGCCCAAACGCTGGTCTGCTTGACTCAGTTTAGTTTCAGTAACACTGATGAAGGCACTAGAGCCCAAACGCTGGTCTGCTTGACTCAGTTTAGTTTCAGTAACACTGATGAAGGCACTAGAGCCCAAACGCTGGTCTGCTTGACTCAGTTTAGTTTCAATAGCACTGATGAAGGCACTGGAGCCCAAACGCTGGTCTGCTTGACTCAGTTTAGTTTCAATAGCACTGATGAAGGCACTAGAGCCCAAACGCTGGTCTGCTTGACTCAGTTTAGTTTCAATAACACTGATGAAGGCACTGGAGCCCAAACGCTGGTCTGCTTGACTCAGTTTAGTTTCAGTAACACTGATGAAGGCACTGGAGCCCAAACGCTGGTCTGCTTGACTCAGTTTAGTTTCAGTAACACTGATGAAGGCACTAGAGCCCAAACGCTGGTCTGCTTGACTCAGTTTAGTTTCAGTAACACTGATGAAGGCACTAGAGCCCAAACGCTGGTCTGCTTGACTCAGTTTAGTTTCAATAGCACTGATGAAGGCACTGGAGCCCAAACGCTGGTCTGCTTGACTCAGTTTAGTTTCAATAGCACTGATGAAGGCACTAGAGCCCAAACGCTGGTCTGCTTGACTCAGTTTAGTTTCAATAAAACTGATGAAGGCACTGGAGCCCAAACGCAGGTCTGCTTGACTCAGTTTACTTTCAGTAACACTGATGAAGGCACTGGAGCCCAAACGCAGGTCTGCTTGACTCAGTTTACTTTCAGTAACACTGATGAAGGCACTGGAGCCCAAACGCTGGTCTGCTTGACTCGGTCTCTTCTAGTTTTAGTAACACTGATGAAGGCACTAGAGCCCAGATGCTGGTCTGCTATGCGGTGTGCTGGTGTCAGTTATTCTGTAGATATTAATATCCTGAACACAACGCTACAGCAGCTGAGCCCAGAATAACAGAGAGAGAGAGAGAGAGAGAGAGAGAGAGAGTGAGAGAGCGAGTAGATTCTTGTTCAAGAGCCGTGCGTTCCACGTTTCTCTCACATGCAGACAGGACGTAGAGAGAGAGAGAGAGGAGAGAGAGAGAGTGAGAGAGAGCAATCAATTCAAGAGCCGTGACTTTCCACGTTCGCACCCCTGAGCTTGTCACCTATACACACTGGGGCTAATCAAGCTCGCAGTGAAACCTAGAATGGGAGAAACGACTATGTTAGAGGAGCCTTATTTTCTGCCCCATCCCCACTCTCTCCTATCTCTATCCCCTCCCCTCTTCAATATACCATAGAGTGAGTGGATAAAAGCCAACTTTGACCTCCCTCCCTCCCTCCCTGCCTCCCTCACTCTCTGCTGCCTAACTTTGTGGATATCAAAGCCGAAGAGGCAACGAGGTTCAACAGCAACCGAAAGAGCTGGCTGGATAGAGGGGAGACTCGGGGCCTGGCGGGGAAAGGGTTAACTTGAAGGAGACAATTGATCGTGACCCCCAAACAGATCAACCAGGGCATCGTCAACGTGAGGGCAGGCCTCTGTCAGCCTCTGTCTGCCTGCCTGCTCGTCTGTCGCATTGGTCAACACGATAACTGCCTTGAATTTACCCTAATCGTCACCAAACCCTTACCGCACACTCCCAGCCTCTTAAAGATAATTCGGGTTGTGTTTGGGGCTCCAGTGCCTTCATCAGTGTTATTGAAACTAAACTGAGTCAAGCAGACCAGCGTTTGGGCTCTAGTGCCTTCATCAGTGTTACTGAAACCAAACTGAGTCAAGCAGACCAGCGTTTGGGCTCTAGTGCCTTCATCAGTGTTACTGAAACTAAACTGAGTCAAGCAGACCAGCGTTTGGGCTCTAGTGCCTTCATCAGTGTTATTGAAACTAAACTGAGTCAAGCAGACCAGCGTTTGGGCTCCAGTGCCTTCATCAGTGTTACTGAAACTAAACTGAGTCAAGCAGACCAGCATTTGGGCTCCAGTGCCTTCATCAGTGTTATTGAAACTAAACTGAGTCAAGCAGACCAGCGTTTGGGCTCTAGTGCCTTCATCAGTGTTATTGAAACTAAACTGAGTCAAGCAGACCAGCATTTGGGCTCCAGTGCCTTCATCAGTGTTACTGAAACCAAACTGAGTCAAGCAGACCAGCATTTGGGCTCCAGTGCCTTCATCAGTGTTATTGAAGCTAGAAGAGAAGGGACAGTGTGAATATACAGTACAGGATGTTCACACACATGTAAACGCTAGAATGATTTACCTTGACATGCGACTAGAGGAGGAAAGCCGCCCCCCTTATTATAATTCCCAAGGGAAACAAAACACCCAGAACCAAATCTCACAAAATCATTTTAATAACTGTCTGGTTTTTTATTCAATCTGTTTTAGAGACAGACTGAAAGTTGCAAAATGTTCTACATCCAGGTCCCACCGGAAACTGTGACCAGCAATCATGACAAAGCGTTGCAAACGTTTAAACCACAACTAGAACTGAGTTATATTTAGATGCAATTACTTTATATAACAGGGCTTCTAGCTCTGAGCATGTTGAGAGCGTGTTTCGTTGTCTTGCATGCTCTGCTGTGTCTGAGGGGGGGGGGGGCTCTGTATTACAAAGACCGCAAAGAAAAAGAAAAACACTGTCATCACGATATTTAGAAACGTTTCAGAAGATCTTATTCAGCTCCTGTACCTCTGAATGTATAATCCACTGGCCAGGAAGAGAGTGAGTCTGGGTGGTGCAGGGCAGGCTGACAAGAGGGGAGAGGGGAGTACTTTACTCTATGGATATATATATTTTTACAGTCTTATTTTTTTCCAGTATTGGGGATAAAAATACAAGTAAATATTTTTGATTAGAATTATTTATTTATTTGTTTGTTTGCTGTTTATGTCGTCAGTTGAGAAGCTACTGTCAAGCACGCTGTTCCAGAGTTAAAATAAACTGCAAGCGACGTGGATAGCAGTGTTAATTATAAACATTAATTCTCTCTCTCTCTCTCTCTCTATCTCTCTCTCTCTCTCTCTCTCTCTCTCTCTCTCTCTCTCTCTCTCCTCTCCCCCCTCTCTCCCCTCCCTCTCCCCCTCCTCTCTCTCTCCCCTCATCTCTCCCCCTCTCTCTCCTCCTTCTCTCCTCTTCCCTATCTCCCTCTCTCTCCTTCCTCACTCCCTCCCCTCTCCCCTCTCTCTCGCCTCTTCCCTATCTCCCCCCTCTCTCTCTCTCTCTCTCCTCACACTGAGCAGGGTCCAAGTGGCACTGCACAAACATGCGTGAGGAGGAGACACACGAACAACGCAGGTCACACGACACACGAACAACGCAGGTCACACGACACAGCACGCACACACACAATGTCATATGTAATGCAGTTGAGGCCAGCCCTGAACCGAACGGGAAATACCGATTCAAAAACATAATATTTCCCTTTATTTCTTCAGAGGGGGGAAAAAAAACGAACAAAACTCTGCGTTACACAATAATACAGGGATTCATTTAAAACGCTCCATTTTTAAAACACAGCCAGACAGACAGACTGGGGGACAGGCAGGGAGGCTGACAGAGTGAACTCAGTGTCGGGGTCAGTTTCAGTTTTCCAGTTCTGATTCTCATTCCCTTTTAATCAGTAACACATCATGGATCAAAACTGCAAGTAGCAGGATTCAGTTAGAACAAGCTTCTCGCAGGTATTATATCAATTCCAATTCCTTTGAAGGACAGAGAACTGGAATTGAGAAACAAGAACTGACCCCCCAGCCTGGTTTTGAACAATAAGTAAAATCAGCTAGAGAGAGCATAAGAGCTTCCCTTTCTCTCTCTGTCTCTGCTCCACCAGCACAGAGCAGAGGGAGGCTGTTCAGAGAGTATAAGAGCCCTCCTTTCTCCTTCTGTCTGCTCCACCAGCACAGAGTAGAGGGAGGCTGTTCAGAGAGTATAAGAGCCCTCCTTTTTCCTTCTCTCTGCTCCACCAGCACAGAGCAGAGGGAGGCTGTTCAGAGAGTATAAGAGCCTCCCTTTCTCTTTCTCTGCTCCACCAGCACAGAGCAGAGGGAGGCTGTTCAGAGAATATAAGAGCCTCCTTTCTCCTTCTCTCTGCTCCACCAGCACAGAGCAGAGGGAGGCTGCTCAGAGAGTATAAGAGCCCTCCTTTTTCCTTCTGTCTGCTCCACCAGCACAGAGCAGAGGGAGGCTGTTCAGAGAGTATAAGAGCCTCCCTTTCTCCTTCTCTGCTCCACCAGCACAGAGCAGAGGGAGGCTGTTCAGAGAATATAAGAGCCTCCTTTCTCCTTCTCTCTGCTCCACCAGCACAAAGCAGAGGGAGGCTGCTCAGAGAATATAAGAGCCCTCCTTTTTCCTTCTGTCTGCTCCACCAGCACAGAGCAGAGGGAGGCTGCTCAGAGAGTATAAGAGCCCTCCTTTCTCCTTCTGTCTGCTCCACCAGCACAGAGCAGAGGGAGGCTGCTCAGAGAATATAAGAGCCCTCTTTCTCTTTCTCTGCTTCACTCTTCCTCAAGCCAGATCTTTTTTTATTTTATTTTGACACACAAATCATTTACAGGTTTTATTTTCTCTTTTGCTAATTAAGAGAACAACAATAACTTATGCAAAGCGACTGATTGTCCATGGGTTTTAATTAGGGGGGGGGGGGGGGGGGGGGGTATATATATTACAAATAATAATTTATATTAGCACAGCAAATCAATTGAAAAGGCAGCGTGAAAATGGAAATTGATTAAGCTGAAGGCAGTGTGACGCTGATTCAGTTTCACTCATGCATGCGTTAAAAAAGATTCTCTCAAAATCAGAATCACACCAATCCTTGTTCCCCACAGTAAAAGCACACCACAGTGTAATAAAGCACAGTGACTGCATGGTAAAACATAGGCAGGCATTGTAAAGCACAGAGAGGTCTGGTAAAGCACAGGGAAGCATTGTAAAGCACAGAGAGGTCTGGTAAAGCATAGGGAAGCATTGTAAAGCACAGAGAGGTCTGGTAAAGCACAGGGAAGCATTGTAAAGCACAGAGAGGTCTGGTAAAGCATAGGGAAGCATTGTAAAGCACAGAGAGGTCTGGTAAAGCACAGGGAAGCATTGTAAAGCACAGAGAGGTCTGGTAAAGCATAGGGAAGCATTGTAAAGCACAGAGAGGTCTGGTAAAGCATAGGGAAGCATTGCAAAGCACAGAGAGGTCTGGTAAAGCATAGGGAAGCATTGTAAAGCACAGAGAGGTCTGAGGAAGCATAGTAAAAAAACGGTAAATTATGGTAAATGCACAGTATATTGGATAAGAGCATCTGTAAGAAATAATAATAATAATAATAATAATAATAATAATAATAATAATAATAATAATAATAATAATAATGGGAAAAGCTTGGGGGGGAAAGGGCTGTGTGAATTTACTGTGGTAAACTTCTCTAAGGAAAGCCCTCAGCTATCAGCTATTTACTGCAACTTTGTGGATTATCAACAGTAGGGTTTTTTTGTTTGTTTGTTTGTTTGTTTTAATTCTTTGCAATCCTTTAAATGAAAAGTCTGGTTTAAAAGTTGTTTATTTGTGTGTTACGTTTATGAGGAGGTTTTTCTGAGCAGAAATGTGTTGCTGTGAATTTGCAGTTAACAGTTTAGACTACAATGCACTGTGGAGAGAGGAACATGTTGAGCAAATTCAAACTCACTGCTAGCGTCTGTCTCCCTCACTGCCTCCCTCCCTGCCTGCCTGCCTGCCTGCCTCCCTCCCTCCCTCCCCTGTCTCCCTCCCTGCCTGCCTGCCTGCCTCCCTGCCTGCCTGCCTGCCCTGCCTCCCTGCCTGCCTGCCTGCCTGCCTGCCTGCTCTGCCTGCCTGCCTGCCTCCCTAGGCAGACTGCCGGACTCTCTCCTCTCTCCTCCCTCCCTCCCTCCCTGCCTGCCTGCCTCCCTCCCTCACTGCCTCCCTCCCTGTCTGCCTCTCTCTCTCTCCCTCCCTCCCTCCCTCCCACGTCTGCCTGCCCACCTTGTATTTGCATTCCTCCTTCTCTCTCTTTCTTTCTTTCTTTCTTTCTTTCTTCTTTCTTTCTTTCTTCTTTCTTTATCTAACCACTGAGCTACTCAAACCCACTGCCTTCCACACTGCAGCCCAGCGCTTTCTTTATCTAACCACTGAGCTCCTCAAACCCACTGCCTTCCACACTGCAGCCCAGAGCGCTTTCTTTCTTTCTTTCTTTCTTTCTTTTCTTTCTTTCTTTCTTTCTTTCTTTCTTTCTTATGCTTTATTTAATACTATATCTAATTGTGTCTCTCTCCTGGCATACTCTAGTATGCTCCCCTCCGTGATGGGATGAGGTAACCTCCCTCTCTCCTCTCTGCTTGAGGGTATTTCGTGTGTCTCAGCGAGCTGGCTCCTCCTGTCCCAGTTTTAAAACAGGTTCACTCCCTCTCAATCCGAACCTTTTTTTGGGGCGGATGACGCTGTGGTTGGAGGGGGAAACGCCCACCTTCTTCGCGGGGTCCCCGGGGGGGGTCTCGCTGGGCGTTGGGTTGTTACTGTTTTAGAGACAGCAGCGACTTGAACCCACACAAGGAACACGAATCATCTGCTTCGTAACCTTGTGCTGAGAGGAGCGCAGAGAGACAAATAACCCATGTGTGTGTTGTGTGGTGTGTGTGTGTGTGTGTGTGTGTAGCGTGTGCGTGTATAGTATGTGCGTATAGTGTGTGTGTATATATAGTGTGTGTGTGTGTTGGTCTGTGTGCATACAGTGTGTTTGTGTGTAACACAACCAGTACACGTATAGTGGTGTGTATTGTGTATGAGTATACACACTGGTGTGTATAGTAGTGTGTGTGTGTTATGTGTCTGTGTTTGTGTGTGTGTGTGTCTGTGTGTGTGTCTGTCTGTCTGTGTGTATACAGTGAGTGTCTCTCACCTTGTCCAGCTGTACTGTGGGCTGGTCCTGGCCGCTCCTCTCTGCAGACACCCCGTGCCTCCCTAAGGGGGCACCCAACCCCAGTGCAGCATCCAGAGTGTTGCGCCTTTCCTGGGACCTGAACACAACAACATCACAACAACAATATAAAAACAACACACCACCACCCGAAACAGGATGAACAGCATCAGACTGGCAGTGTCAGCCCCGGCGTTCGGACCCTCTGCTTACCTGTCTGGGAGTGCGAGGAGGCGCCCCTGTGCGGGGAGGGAGGACCCTGGGAAGTGCATGCGGGGGGGCTCGTTGAAGGGGGAGGTCAGCTTTCGGGTAGGGCTGCTCCCGCTCCTCTTGCGGGGCAGCGAGGCGCTGTCCGAGTTCACACGCATCCTGGGGAGGGAGGGGGGAGAGAAATACAGAAATGAGCCTGTGTTCGACGCTGCAGTGCTCCAGCCTGTGTTGTACGCTGCAGTGCTCCAGCCTGTGTTGCACGCTGTGTTACCTGCTCCCTGCCTCTCCCTTGGGCTCCTCTGACAAGTTGCTGACGCTGGCTGCTCTCCCCTCCTCTCTCTTCCCCTTCAACTCCAGCCTCCTTGCAGTGCTGCAAGAAACATGGGGAGGGAATATATATTCTACAGTAAAATAGTACAATACAACAGACACACACACACACACACACACACACACTGAGAGACACTGACAAACATAGATACACACACACACACACACGCACGGTTTGGTTCAGTAGGGTTTGGTTTGGTTCAGTATGGTTTGGTTTGGTTCAGTATGGTTTGGTATGGTTCGGTTTGGTTCAGTAGGGTTTGGTTTGGTTCAGTATGGTTTGGTATGGTTCGGTTTGGTTCAGTAGGGTTTGGTTTGGTTCAGTATGGTTTGGTATTGTTTGGAATGGTTAATTAAGGTTTGGTTTGGTTCAGTATGGTTTGGTTTGGTTCAGTGTTGTTTGGAATGGTTCGGTGTGGTTCAGTATGGTTTGGTTTGGTTCAGTATGGTTTGGTTCAGTATGGTTTGGTTTGGTTCAGTATGGTTTGGTATTGTTTGGAATGGTTCATTAAGGTTTGGTTTGGTTCAGTATGGTTTGGTTTGGTTCAGTGTTGTTTGGAATGGTTCAGTGTGGTTCAGTATGGTTTGGTTTGGTTCAGTATGGTTTGGTATGGTTCAGTATGGTTTGGTTTGGTTCAGTATGGTTTGGTTTTGGTTCAGTATGGTTTGGTATGGTTCAGTATGGTTTGGTATGGTTCAGTATGGTTTGTTTTGGTTCAGTTTGGTTTGGTATGGTTTGGTATGGTTTGGTTTGTTTTGGTTCAGTTTGGTTCAGTATGGTTTGGTATGGTTCAGTACGGTTTGGTATGGTTCAGTATGGTTTGGTATGGTTCAGTATGGTTTGGTATGGTTCAGTATGGTTTGGTATGGTTCAGTATGGTTTGGTTTGGTTCAGTATGGTTTGGTATGGTTCAGTACGGTTTGGTATGGTTCAGTACGGTTTGGTAGTGGTTCAGTATGGTTTGGTATGGTTCAGTATGGTTTGGTATGGTTCAGTACGGTTTGGTATGGTTCAGTACGGTTTGGTATGGTTCAGTACGGTTTGGTATGGTTCAGTACGGTTTGGTATGGTTCAGTATGGTTTGGTATGGTTCAGTATGGTTTGGTATGGTTCAGTATGGTTTGGTATGGTTCAGTATGGTTTGGTATGGTTCAGTACGGTTTGGTATGGTTCAGTATGGTTTGGAATGGTTCAGTACGGTTTGGTATGGTTCAGTACGGTTTGGTTTGGTTCTGTATGGTTTGGTATGGTTCAGTATGGTTTGTTTGGTTCAGTTTGGTTTGGTAAAGTTTGGTTTGGTATGGTTCAGTATGGTTCGGTTTGGTTGTGGTTTTTGACTCACACTTCGGGTAGGTTGATGTACTTGTGAGGGACGAGCCCCTTGGCCCCGCCCAGCTCCCCTCTCCACCAATCAGCAGAGGCCTTGCTCTGCAGCAGCAGAGTGTCTCCCTTTTTGAATGACAGCTCCTGGGGCGAGCGGCCAGAGTAATCAAACAGGGCGACAGCCTCGGCAGAGTCCAGCTCTGACAGGAGAGATAATCAATCACCAATAATCAATAATCAATACAGGCACACAGTGTAACTCCCAGACGAGAGGATCAATAATTAATAACCAATAATCAACACATACACATAGACCGGAGTTATCAAACAGCTACATATATATATATGGCCCCTGTCTCTGTCTGTATCTCTCATTGCTGACCTGTCTCACTCTCTGTCTCTCTGTCTTTCTGCCTGTCTCCCTGCCTCTTAGCTACTCTCTCTTCCTGCTTGTCTCTCTCTCTGTCTCTCTCACCGTCCTCGCTGACCGCCGGCTCAGGCAGACTTCCTTCCTGCTCCAGTTCCTCTGTGATGGACTCAGGCAGGATGCTGTCACTGCAGAGAGACAGAGAGGCACTCAGAGACACAAACACAGCAACAAGGACACAATGCTGGACAGCGCGCCTGAAGACAGTGGGATTCAGAATTCACACAGCTTTGCCATGCTTTCACTTTGTCTATTTCGCTTTTAGATGCACATATGTTGATCAATAAGGTCAGAAATTCCTCTTGTGCTATAGTCTACTAGCATTGTTAATCTTTGTGTAGAAACCCTATCCCCCTCTACTCTTAATATAATTAACATGTCACTTTAAGGCGGTTGTCCCTATTGAATCAATCACCCGACAGTGACTTCCAACCTATCTCAAATCTTCCTTTTTTGGCTAAATTGCTCAGTTACTCTCTCATCTTTCACAAAATAATATATTGGAAAAATTTCAGTCTGGTTTTAGAATCGCACACAGCAATGAAGCCACTATAATAATCTTTCTTTTTATATAGCGCCTTTCTTAGTGGACCACCATCACAAAGTGCTTTACAAGATACGAGACCAGGGTGTGTGAACCGTGCATCAGCTTCAGAGTCGCTTACAAAGACGCAGCACAAGGAGGTTCAGTGACTTACCTGTTTTTTTACCCACCAGACCACACAGCCACTATGATTTGATTCTACTGATCGACTTCTGCTCTTAATCATCAGATCGTCATCAATACGTTTTCCTATGCTGTTCACAACCCTACAAATACAGCTCTATTTAAAAATCAATTCTAACACTGATCCTGTCCTGTCGGCTTGTTTGGCAGATATTCTAACCTGGATGTCAAAGAAGTTTTTGAAATTGAAAACTGGTAAAACTGAGCTATTGGTTACTGACTCTAATATCCAGTTCTCTCGTTGGGTTTTCATGCTGTTTCTGCGTCTGCCTTATAGTTGTCTCTTTGTTAGTCTGCAGATTGGGTGTTCAAATCTTGACTCAAAGCTTTTATTGGAAAAGTATGTCTCTTCAGTGGTAAAGACAGGGTTTTATTACTTAAAGGAAGTACCAGAATCTATAGAATCTAACTGATTCATTGTTATTCGTTGTTTTGTTTTGTTTTTTATAATGCTGGTCTGTGTTTTGTACAGCGTATTGAGACGTCTTGGTGTGAAAGGCGCTATAATAAATTAAAGGTATTATTATTATATCATTATCACACTTTGCTGTGATTTTACAATGATAGTCTTCAATAAGGGGTAGTACAGTACAGTATACACTGTGTAGCAGAAGCAGAGAGCCCCCCTCACCAGTACTCCTCCTCCCCAGTCATGCACTTCTCGTATAAGGGTCCCTCCAGCTCCTTTGCCCCGGGGAATATCTTCTCTTGGTACACGATGATGGTCTTCACCACCTCGTTTACGTGGGGCTGGACCGACACCACGTCCTGATCCGCTGGCACTGCCACCAGAGTGGGTCCGAAACACACTGCCAGGTTATGAGGATCCATCATGTTCTCATCGCTGTACTGAGAAAGACTGGGGGGAGAGGGGAGAGGGGAGAGGGGAGAGAGGTGAGCTTGGGGCTGTTGTGGGAGGTAGTGAAATTAAATATTGTAAAAAATAATACATCTCCTCTGGTCCAGGTTTGTGTGTTGGGTTTGTAAAGTACTGGCTAGGGGTTTGTAAAGTATTGGGTTAGGGGGTTGTAAAGTATTGGTTAGGGGTTTGTAAAGTATTGGTTAGGGGTTTGTAAAGTATTGGTTAGGGTTTGTAAAGTATTGGTTAGGGGTTTGTAAAGTATTGGTTAGGGTTTGTAAAGTATTGGTTAGGGTTTGTAAAGTATTGGTTAGGGGTTTGTAAAGTATTGGTTAGGGTTTGTAAAGTATTGGTTAGGGTTTGTAAAGTATTGGTTAGGGGTTTGTAAAGTATTGGTTAGGGTTTGTAAAGTATTGGGTTAGGGTTAGGGGGTTGTAAAGTATTGGTTAGGGTTTGTAAAGTATTGATTAGGGGGTTGTAAAGTATTGGTTAGGGTTTGTAAAGTATTGGTTAGGGGTTTGTAAAGTATTGGGTTAGGGGTTTGTAAAGTATTGGTTAGGGGTTTGTAAAGTATTGGTTAGGGTTTGTAAAGTATTGGGTTAGGGGGTTGTAAAGTATTGGTTAGGGTTTGTAAAGTATTGGTTAGGGGGTTGTAAAGTATTGGTTAGGGTTTGTAAAGTATTGGTTAGGGGTTTGTAAAGTATTGGTTAGGGTTTGTAAAGTATTGGTTAGGGGTTTGTAAAGTATTGGTTAGGGGTTTGTAAAGTATTGGGTTAGGGGTTTGTAAAGTATTGGTTAGGGTTTGTAAAGTATTGGTTAGGGGTTTGTAAAGTATTGGTTAGGGGTTTGTAAAGTATTGGGTTAGGGGTTTGTAAAGTATTGGTTAGGGTTTGTAAAGTATTGGTTAGGGGTTTGTAAAGTATTGGTTAGGGTTTGTAAAGTATTGGGTTAGGGGTTTGTAAAGTATTGGGTTAGGGTTTGTAAAGTATTGGTTAGGGGTTTGTAAAGTATTGGGTTAGGGGTTTGTAAAGTATTGGTTAGGGGTTTGTAAAGTATTGGTTAGGGGTTTGTAAAGTATTGGTTTAGGGGTTTGTAAAGTATTGGTTAGGGTTTGTAAAGTATTGGTTAGGGGTTTGTAAAGTATTGGTTAGGTGTTTGTAAAGTATTGGTTAGGTGTTTGTAAAGTATTGGTTAGGGGTTTGTAAAGTATTGGTTAGGGTTTGTAAAGTATTGGGTTAGGGGTTTGTAAAGTATTGGTTAGGGTTTGTAAAGTATTGGTTAGGGGTTTGTAAAGTATTGGGTTAGGGGTTTGTAAAGTATTGGTTAGGGTTTGTAAAGTATTGGTTAGGGTTTGTAAAGTATTGGTTAGGGGTTTGTAAAGTATTGGTTAGGGGTTTGTAAAGTATTGGTTAGGGTTTGTAAAGTATTGGGTTAGGGGTTTGTAAAGTATTGGTTAGGGTTTGTAAAGTATTGGTTAGGGTTTGTAAAGTATTGGGTTAGGGGTTTGTAAAGTATTGGTTAGGGGTTTGTAAAGTATTGGTTAGGGGTTTGTAAAGTATTGGTTAAGGTTTGTAAAGCATTGCATAGGGGTTTGTAAAGTATTGGGTTAGGGGTTTGTAAAGTATTGGTTAGGGTTTGTAAAGTATTGGGTTAGGGGTTTGTAAAGTATTGGTTAGGGGTTTGTAAAGTATTGGTTTAGGGGTTTGTAAAGTATTGGTTTAGGTTTGTAAAGCATTGCATAGCGGTCTGTAAAGTATTGGACAGGGGTTTGTAAAGTGCCTGAAAAACACTGTCGAGGGTTAGCGGTTTGCAAACTCAGAGACTCACTGGTTGAGAAATGCGAAAAGGAACCTCATGACCACGAGCACGGCTTGAGGGAAGCTGCCCACCACCTTCTTGATGTGACACGCCCGCTCCAGCTGGTTCTCAATCTCTGCAAAACACCAGAAAGCACTCTGTACACAGGGACGGAAACCAGACTCCTAACACACAGCAGCTTCACCCAGTCCAGGTTTTATTACGAGCTTCATCAGCCCCAGAGTTGATCAAACGCGCGCAGGTTTGTTCTTATTAAAACAGCAAAACCCGATGTACTCACGGACACTCTCCATTAATTCCTGGAAATTCTCCTGTGGGAAGAGCGGCTTCTCCAGGCCTCGGAAGTAGAGCTTCAGCACGCCGGCCACCGAGTCGATGTCATGATCCGTTGAGTCAGTGAGGGGGTCCTCTCCTGCACAACGAGACAGTCAGAGAGGGCAACGCAACTGCACAACAGGAAAACAATCATAGCTGTCAATTCAACTACTCACCCCGGCAACACAACCAGTGAGCTAAACTATCACAACACACACACTCACACACACACACACACAGCCGCACAGTCGGGGGGGGGGGGTTTGGGGGTACGCACCTCTCTCGAAGGCGTTCCTGATCTCGTTCACCTCCAACTGTGACCCCGGGACGCGGAAAATTCCCTCGTGGTGCAGCCCTGCGAGAAAGAAGCGCAGAAGTACTCTGGTAATAATTTCAATATGCTTTACCAGACCTCTCTGTGCTTCACAATGCTTCCCTATGCTTTACCAGACCTCTCTGTGCTTTACAATGCTTTCCTATGCTTTACCAGACCTCTCTGTGCTTTACAATGCTTCCCTATGCTTTACCAGACCTCTCTGTGCTTTACAATGCTTCCCTATGCTTTACCAGACCTCTCTGTGCTTTACAATGCTTCCCTATGCTTTACCAGACCTCTCTGTGCTTTACAATGCTTCCCTATGCTTTACCAGACCTCTCTGTGCTTTACAATGCTTCCCTATGCTTTACCAGACTTCTCTGTGCTTTACAATGCTTCCCTATGCTTTACCAGACCCCTCTGTGCTTTATTACACTTTGCTGTGCTTTCCCTATGGGAAGGTTTTGTAACAGTGCTCACCGTGCAGGTTTATGAATCGAATGCAGCTCTCCACCACTAGAGGGATCAGTTGACCAGAGCTCTGATTGAGGGAGAGAAAGACAAAGAGTATGATTGATGACTATTCCTAGCAGGGGTCCAGATGCTAATCTAATTCTCCCACTTGCTGTAAATCAGTCATTTTCATATACTTTACCAGGACACTCTACTGAGGGTCTAAAATACTACTTATCCAATTTCCATGAAAGTATTCCTGGCTAATTCTTATTCTCTACTGTTCTGTACTTGCTGTTGATGAAAGCAGCTCAAAGCCAGATAAAGCAGATTGACAGAAAAGTCACAGAACACAATATTGGAAAGAGCAACAGAAGCCGTTGAATTTATTAACTTTTTTTTTTAGTGTTTCTATTGAAGGCATTGAGAAAGACTTGCTTTTCCCTATGCTTTACCAAACCTCTCTGTGCTTTACTTTCCCTATGCTTTACCAGACCTCTCTGTGCTTTACAATGCTTCCCTGTGCTTTACCAGACCTCTCTGTGCTTTACAATGCTTCCCTATGCTTTACCAGACCTCTCTGTGCTTTACAATGCTTCCCTATGCTTTACCAGACCTCTCTGTGCTTTACAATGCTTCCCTATGCTTTACCAGACCTCTCTGTGCTTTACAATGCTTCCCTATGCTTTACCAGACCTCTCTGTGCTTTACAATGCTTCCCTATGCTTTACCAGACCTCTCTGTGCTTTACAATGCTTCCCTATGCTTTACCAGACCTCTCTGTGCTTTACAATGCTTCCCTATGCTTTACCAGACCTCTCTGTGCTTTACAATGCTTCCCTGTGCTTTACCAGACCTCTCTGTGCTTTACAATGCTTCCCTATGCTTTACCAGACCTCTCTGTGCTTTACAATGCTTCCCTGTGCTTTACCAGACCTCTCTGTGCTTTATTCACTTTGTTAAGCTTTATAACCTGTAAGCAGATGTTAGAGGACATCATGAACTCATCAGCTCACAGCTAACTGAGATTGGAGAGTGAAAGCTTGTATTTATCTACCTGAGTTCTAGATATGCGTCCCCACCTCCTGACAGAGACAGCAGAGGAGAGAGAGAGACAGACAAGTAAAGACAGTTAGGAGACAGAGAGAGAGAGCTGAGTTAAAGAGAGGCTGTGTCAGTTATTGCAGCGCTGGAGGGGGGGTGGGGTGGGGGGTACCTCCACAAACTGCTGCAGGTCCCCAGTAAAGAGTTTGTGGTTGTACTGGGAGCACGGCCGCTGCTTTCTGACACGCAGAGACCTGCTGGAGCACTGGAGCCTGAAACCAGCAAACAGAGTGAGGCATCGATCACAACACACAGCACAATGACACCCCAACATGATACAAAGCATAATGACACCACAACATGACACACAGCACAATGACATCACAGCACAATGACACAACCACACAATGACATCACAGCACAATGACATCACAGCACAATGACATCACAGCACAATGACACAACCACACAATGACATCACAGCACAATGACACAACCACACAATGACATCACAGCACAATGACACAACCTCACAATGACATCACAGCACAATGACATCACAGCACAATGACACAACCACACAACACAACCAAATCTAATACGATTAAAGGCTATCCGAACTGCAATAGTGCAATAACACTGCAGCTCAGCTTCTCACCTGGAGGGGTCGCTGTCTACCGATTCAGCTGAAACAGCGACATGGAAAGATAAATAAACACAAAGGACTTTACAAGCACACTGTGATACTGTACTGCAATATCAGACTGGACTCTTCTAGACTATACTGCACTGTGCTAGACTAGACTATACTCTTCTGTATTATACTGTGCTGGACTATACTGCACTGTATCGTGTTACACTGTACTGTGATAGACTATACTTTACTGTACAACATTATTGTTAGACTATGCTGTAGTATTCTGGACTGTGCTAGACTATGCTGTACAGAATAATAGACGGGCTTCAGTGAGTTACAGGAAAAAACTTCCATTGAGGGTTTCTGTGACATCATGAACCACGAGAGCGAGGGCGGAGTTTCTAAACTGTCACAGAGACCCGAGATGGGATTGTTTTCCTGTCACTCACTGAAGAGGCCCGTGTATTATTTCTTCTAACCCTCGGACCCCCTCGCGATGCTGATATTAAAGAAGACGAGGTTCAGAGGGTCAGTCGGGTGTTTTTTTAAGCGTCGTGTTTCAGGGCTGTGCAGACGTTCCATCTCGTTATCCGTTAGCGCTTCGGCTTTATTTGGATGATTCGCCTTTGTCTTGTTTTAATTTCCCGTTCCTCTCGGGTTTCTCTGAGAGACGAATGTACCAGCTTGACATCTTTTTAAAACATATTTTGATAAGGATTGTAATTACTTGACATAATAATGACTTATTCTTACGATTTAATGATTAACTGATTAAATGATTAATTATTATCATTAATAATTTTTTTAAGCAAATCACTCAGGATGCAAATATAACCTTCATCTATGTATTATACACTGCTGTACTAGACTATACGGTGCTGTGCTGTACTGCAGGCAGGGCTGACCTTTCTCGATGGCCTCTTTGAGAAGGTCGTGTTTGGCCTGTAGTTTAGAGATCAAGCTGCTTCCGCTGAGATATTCCTTGACTTTCTGAAACAGACAGAGAGACACAGCAATCAGAAACTCAGTACAGAATACAAGACAGGGGTCTGTCTCAGTGCACACAGAATACAAGACAGGGGTCTGCCTCAGTGCACACAGACTACAAGACAAGAGTCTGTCCAAAACAAGCTGATCTCCAACCCACTAAATCACTAAAACGCTACAGATACAGAAATCTCTCTGCTGATTGGTTAGGCCGGGGCTTGTTGCCGGGCGGATCAGAGCCTGGCAGCTGGAGGGGCTCGTCTGATTGCCCCCCCCACACCCCCCCCCCCACTCACCGTGAAGTAGAAGCTCTCAGTCTCCTGCTGATTGGCTCTCCTTTTGGCAATGTTGGGCTTGTTGCCGAGCGGATCGGAGCCCGAGCTTTTGAGGGGCTCTGCTGATTGGCTGGTTTGGAGGGGGTCGGGAGAGCTGTAGTCTTCAATGCTGAAAGAGTCTAGCAGAGCTCTGAGTGTCGCCTTCAGGGTCTTATTGACCTGAGAGGAGAGGAGAGAGAGTAAATACCGAGATAATGCTGATTTAATACTGCACACATATTACTGTACTGCTGCATTAACCAGCGCGGAGAGGAATCATTACTACAGCGTTCCTATTGACAACAATGTTGTACCAACACTAGCAATACTAACAGCAATGCGCCACCTGCTGGACACATACATAGCTGCACCCTCACCTCCATCTCCAGGCTCATACTGGACACACACACACACACACACACACACACAGATGCACCCTCACCTCCTCCGTCTCCAGGCTGACGCTGGACAGACGGGACTGCAGCTGCTGGAACCGAGTCACCAGCTCGTTCCTCATCTGGGCCTCCGCGCTCACCACGCACACCTGGGAGAGAAGAGGAGAGAGAAGAGAGAGACACACAGGTGAGAGAGAAGAGAGAGACACACAGGTGAGAGACACACAGGTGACAGAGAAGAGAGAGACACACACAGGTGACAGATAAGAGAGACACACACAGGTGAGAGAGACACAGCTGAGAGAGAAGAGAGACACACAGGTGATAGAGAAGAGAGAGACACACAGGTGAGAGAAACAAAGGTGACAGAGAAGACAGAGACACACACAGATGAGAGACACACAGGTGAGAGACACACAAGTGACAGAGAAGCAAGAGAGACAGATACTTGAGACAGAGAGACAGGTGCAGACACACACACAGGCAGGTGACAGATCTCTCTTCATTACCTGATCCCCTTCATGAGGCTGGTACTCAAAGCGGAAGGGCAGGCAGAAAGTCGCGTGGTTCATCTCCAGGATCTTCTTCTGATCGCCGGGGGGGTCCAGCCCCTGCACGGCCCCCTCCAGCACCCCCATGGCCTCCTGCTGGGACTTCTGTACCCGGGACTGGGCAGCGAGGTACAGCCGCAGGGTCACTCCCAGGGAGAGGTGGAACCCCAGATCACAGCACTGCGCCGAGGGGAGAGGGAGTGGTCTTTCAAAGCACAGGACTATACCCGCTTCAGACTTTCAACTGCCACACAGCGTGCTGCACCTTCCCTGTTCTTAAACAAACGGCAGCAACCCTGGCCAGGCAATCCTATTTGATTCATGTGAAAGCAAAACTCGACTCTTTGTTATGCTAGATAATTGCCTCTTTTTATAATGTTCAGCTATTAGAGTTAGGGCACTTTTGCATTTGTCCCAGTCTGCTATCCATATCTGGGGGGGGGGGCGGAGCTTCCTTTGCTTTGTATCTGTTGCCCGTAAGGTTAAAAGCAGGAAAAGACTGGGAATGAGGCGGCCTGCCGTCCAGCCATTGAGTCACTCCCCAGGAGTCAGCAGCCTGTCTTTGTGTCTGGACTATTTTTAACCCTACCCGTAACAAGCAGAAAGCGAGGGAGGCTCCAACTCCAACTATGGATAGCAGACAGGGCCAAATGCAAAAGTGCATAGCAGAGAAAATACCCTAATACCCCTAATAGCTGAACCGTATAAAAAAGCAAATTGCAACGAATGCCAAAAAAAAAGCTTAAGAAAAAAACGAGGCAATCGTCTATGAGTAGCAGCATCAGACAAGAGATGTGACCTAACCCACTCTACTCTCCTTTTACACTGGAACTAATTAATTGCTGTTTCCTGGATCTTTTTGTTAGGGGTTTGTAGCCACGGTCGGCCTATGTGTTTCGTTTTTCTTTACTAAGGAACTTTGTTAGAATCTGAGATTCTATGTTAGATTCGTAAAAAAAAAAAATTCTATTTATTTGGTCAGTTTTCTGTTAAACACATAGGAAAATTCAATTGTGCAATTCAATATGTTAACGTAACATTATTCAGAAAGTTTCATTCGACTTTATGAAGCAAAATGAGTTCATTCTATAGGGAGATTTGACCACCACTGTACAGTACCGACAAAATTTACAGAAACAAGAAATGGTTTACAGAACAAATGTGTTTGTGTTTTTCTTTCTTCAGTTGCAGGTTGGTCTGTGTGGTTACGGGGGGGGGGGGGGGGCAGGGGGGGCCCAGAATCTAACAAATAAACAATCACGAACCCGGGCCGTTGCCATCAGCGCCACACGGAAGGAAGTGACTTTTTCGCGTCGACGCCACCCCACCGCCCCCCGCACCGCGCGTACGACGCCACTGCTGTGTTGCTCGCCAAGTTTTCGGAGCCACCAGCACCTCCTTTTTACCACCCCCCAGCCCGCATTTTCGTGGAGCGACCGTTAAAAATGAAACGCTTTGATTCTCAGAGAAGTGAGAGGGAGGGGGAGAGAGAGAGTGAGATAGAGAGAGAGAAAGAGAGAGAGAGGGAGAGAGAGAGAGAGAGAGAGAGAGAGAGAGAGAGAGAGAGAGAGAGAGAGAGAGAGGGGCTGATCAAGCCCGGTAGTGCCTCGTGACAATTCGGCCTGTCGTGTAGGATCAGCCTGCGGTGTCAAGCTGGTAGTAAAACCTGGACTGGATCACACTGCGGTGCAATAGGAGTCTTACTGCTACCCCTGTAGCTGCTGCGTGTGTAAGCGTGATTAACCCCTTGCTGACTCACGTCGATCAGGCTGCACACGTCCTGTAGATAGTATTTATTCATGGCTGCGTTGGCCGCCGCGAGGTTCAGCAGGTATTCGTTACGAGCCTTCGTGCACTTCAGCTTGTTCTCCAGGAACTTAGACTGCCTCTGAGGAGAGAGACACACACAGAGACACACAGAGACACAGAGACACACAGAGACACAGAGACACACAGAGACACACAGACACACAGACACACAGAGACACACAGAGACACAGAGACACAGAGACACAGAGACACAGAGACACACAGACACACAGAGACACAGAGACACACAGAGACACACAGAGACACACACACACAGAGATACAGAGACACAGAGATACAGAGACACAGAGACACACAGAGACACAGAGACTCAGTTTAGTTTCAGTAACACTGATGAAGGCACTAGAGCCCAAACGCTGGTCTGCTTGACTCAGTTTAGTTTCAGTAACACTGATGAAGGCACTGGAGCCCAAACGCTGGTCTGCTTGACTCAGTTTAGTTTCAGTAACACTGATGAAGGCACTGGAGCCCAAACGCTGGTCTGCTTGACTCAGTTTATTCAAGTTTCATCTACAGTCTCTGTGAACCTATAAGCACAGCCGCTGCTAACAGGTTCCAATGATCACGTGACTTAAAATGACTTACAATGCAATAAAAACATTTGAAGGTGTTTTTTTTTTTGTTTTTTTTTTACCTTTTCTTTGAGCTTCTCCGTCTTCTTCAGGGAGCTCCGCCTCTGCTGCTTGGCGTCGGCGCCTGATTGGCCGAGCCCCGGGTCAGCTGACTTGCCCATGTGACGTTCCTCCAGTTTCTCAAATTCTTTCAGCTTCCCCTCTGCGCTCATGCTGTCTGTGTGGTACTGGTTATAGGTCTTCATAGCCTGAGACAGAACCACACACACAGTCAAACCACAGCCCTGACCAAAGGCTTTGCATCACCCTGGAATAGAGTGAACTCGTTTTGCTTCATGAAGTCGCATGAAACCTGTTGAATAATGAAGTATTGATGGGGTTCAGGATTGATGCTGTTCACTGTTTGGTACTTACTGTCTGAAGTTCGCTGGTCACTTTGAGCAGCTCTTCCTGCATCTGCAGACCGATCTCTTTACTCTGAAAGAGAGACAGGAGGGGGAACGGTTAGAACATCACACAGCACACACACAGAACACTGAGCACATTTTAACCCTGTTTATGTGCAGTGTGTTTCTGGTCGTTGCTGTAATTTCTTGTAATGACATTGCTATAAGAGGTATGCAGTATGCAGTGTGCCGTGTGTTGTGTGTTGTGTGCAGCATGCATGCAGTGTGCAGTGTGCAGTGTGTGTGATTGTGCAGTGTGCAGTGTGCAGCGTGTGCAGTGTGCAGCGTGTGCAGTGTGCTGTGTGCAGTGTGCAGCGTGTGCAGTGTGCGGTGTGCTGTGTGCACTGTGCAGTGCGTGCAGCACGTCACACGAGTCGCAGTGTGTGTGTGCACGTGCACGGTGTGCAGCGTAGCACGTCCGTGCACAGTGTGGCAGTGCGTCGTGCAGGTCTGCAGGGCACGTCGTGCAGTGTGCAGCGTGTGCACACGTGTGTGCACACGTGCAGTACACGTGCAGTGCGTGCACGTCGTGCACATCGATGTGCAGTGTGCAGTGTGTGTGCATTGTGCAGTGTGCAGCGTGTGCAGTGTGCAGCGTGTGCAGCGTGTGTGTGCAGCGTGTGTGCAGTGTGCAGCGTGTGCAGAGTGCAGCGTGTGCAGAGTGCAGCGTGTGCAGTGTGCAGCGTGTGCAGCGTGCAGCGTGCAGTGTGCAGCGTGTGCAGTGTGCAGCGTGTGCAGAGTGCAGCGTGTGCAGTGTGCAGCGTGCAGTGTGCAGCATGTGTAGTGTGCAGCGTGCAGTGTGCAGCGTGTGCAGTGTGCAGCGTGTGCAGTGTGCAGCGTGTGCAGAGTGCAGCGTGTGTGTGCAGTGTGCAGCGTGTGCAGTGTGCAGCGTGTGCAGTGTGCAGCAGTGTGCAGCGTGTGCAGTGCAGCGTGTGCAGAGTGCAGCGTGTGCAGAGTGCAGCGTGTGCAGTGTGCAGCGTGTGCAGTGTGCGTGTGCAGAGTGCAGCATGTGCAGTGTGCAGCGTGTGCAGTGGTGCAGCGGTGTGTGCAGCATGGCAGTGTGTGCAGTGTGCAGCGTGTGCAGTCGGTGTGTGCAAGTGTGCACGTGTGCAGTGGCAGTGTGCAGCGGTGCAGCAGTGTAATGTGTGTGCAGTGTGCAGTGTGCAGTGTGCAGTGTGCAGCGTGTGCAGTGTGCAGCGTGCAGAGTGCAGCATGTGCAGTGTGCAGCGTGTGCAGAGTGCAGCGTGTGCAGTGTGCAGCGTGTGCAGCAGCGTGTGCAGTGTGCAGCGTGTGCAGAGTGCAGCGTGTGCAGTGTGCAGCGTGCAGAGTGCAGCGTGTGCAGTGTGCAGCGTGTGCAGCGTGTGTGTGCAGTGTGCAGCGTGTGCAGTGTGCAGCGTGCAGTGTGCAGCGTGTGCAGTGTGCAGCGTGTGCAGAGTGCAGCGTGTGCAGAGTGCAGCGTGTGCAGCGTGTGTGTGCAGTGTGTGCAGTGTGCAGCGTGCAGAGTGCAGCATGTGCAGTGTGCAGCGTGTGCAGAGTGCAGCGTGTGCAGTGTGCAGCATGTGCAGCGTGTGTGTGCAGCGTGTGCAGAGTGCAGCGTGTGCAGAGTGCAGCGTGTGCAGAGTGCAGCGTGTGCAGTGTGGTCATGGCTGTACCTTCTTGGACAGGCGGCCGGTGTCCTCCGTGATGTGACACAGCCTCACAGCCGTGCTGTTGCTGTAGGTGTCACTCAGGGCTGCGTGATCTTTACTCTCCTGTCTGGTGTGATTCAGGATCAGGTGCCAGCAGTTCACTGGGGAGAGCAAGTCCTGGTCTTTCCTGTGGAGAGAGAGGAGGGGAGGGGGGGTGTCAAACCGGGGCAAACTGCAACCAACTGCCGGAGTGGCAGCCGGGAATGGTGGGGAATTATAGTCATGCCATTTAGATATATATATATATATATATATATATATATATATATATATATATATATATAGATATTATATGATTGATATATCATAACAAAGCAAGAAGGACCTTAGAATCCTGTAGAATCCCGGGATGTGATTGGTTAAAACCTCATCACAAGACCAAAAACAGATCCAGCTACTGCAAATCAATACACTGCAAAAACAAAGATGCTGTAAACACTAAAATCGTCCTAAAAACGCCCTAAAACTCAAATAAATCCAACCAATAACTACGCCGTTCACAAACTCAGCAGACTCCTCCGAGTCTTGTGTCCGTCCAGCCTTGACCGCTTGCCCCTTCACCACGCCGCACATTGTATATATATTTTAAACTTGACATCTGTAAAGCACACCTGGAGTGCTGGTGCTCCTTGGAGTTGCGGATCTTGGATGAGAATCTCTCTGCCAGTTTCTCCAGCCCTCTGGAATACTCTGTCTCGATCTCCGCCTTCCTCCGAAAGAACTCGGACAGGTCCTGCAGCAGGTGAGGACCTAGAGGTGCTCGTTCAGCAGGTCTCTCTGGAGAACCGAGAGCTCGAGCGGATGACAGGCTAGCATGGATCGGGAGCTGGGATCGGATCTCTGGAGAGAAAATAGAGAGAGAGAGAGAGAGAGAGACTGCCAAACAAATCAAAGACTCTCTCTGTGCCGAGGACAGAGAGTGAGAGAGACGAAGGAGGCGGCCGGACCTGGACTCGAGAGAGAGAGATAGAGAGGGAGAGGGAGAGAGACCTCTTCCCGGGAGAGCGGAGAAGGGAGGGAGAGAGGGAGAGAGGAGAGCGAGGAAGAGGGGAAAGGGGAGAGAGAGAGAGGAGAGAGAGAGAGAGGGGGGGGGGGGGGGGGGGGGGGGGGAGAGAGATCAGAAATGAACACATCAAGATAATAATTAAATGCCTTGAATAATAAACTGACTTATAATATGTTTCTAAGTGTTTGGCATCTCCCTGTAATAATATTCTGTTTCATTCTCACAGCTACTAGACACACACACACACACACACACACAACACAACACACACACATGTGTGTCTCACACACACACACACACACACTCACACACACATCACGACACTCACTTCAGCCAATGCTTTCAGAATGAACCATCCATTCCATTAGCTCCTCTGTCTGCTGCCAGTGTATTCAATCAATGCCTGTGAAAACAGTCTCTCTGGGGGGGGGGGGGGGGGGGGGGGGCGCACTTTATTGATTTATTTGTCATCTCTTTACTGAGTATTGATCGTCAGCTAATGCAAAGCATGCTGGCAATTAATGTGTCACTGTGGACCACGCTCGCTGTGATCATAACATGTTCCTTCCTATGTTATATGGGATTCTAGCAGTGTATTATTATACACGGCATCCATCATATTGAATTCTAGCACGGTTCTTATTATACACGGAATCCTATTTCATATTGTATTCTAGCAGTGTTATTTTTATACACGGCATCCTAGTTCATATTTTATTCTAGCAGTGTTATTATTATACACGGCATCCTAGTTCATATTGTATTCTAGCAGTGTTATTATTATACACGGCATCCTAGTTCATATTGGATTCTAGCAGTGTTATTATTATACACGGCATCCTAGTTCATATTGGATTCTAGCAGTGTTATTATTAAACACGGCATCCTAGTTCATATTGGATTCTAGCAGTGTTATTATTATACACGGCATCCTAGTTCATATTGTATTCTAGCAGTGTTATTATTATACACGGCATCCTAGTTCATATTGTATTCTAGCAGTGTTATTATTATACACGGCATCCTAGTTCATATTGTATTCTAGCAGTGTTATTATTATACACGGCATCCTAGTTCATATTGTATTCTAGCAGTGTTATTATTATACACGGCATCCTAGTTCATATTGTATTCTAGCAGTGTTATTATTATACACAGCATCCTAGTTCATATTGTATTCCAGCAGTGTTATTATTATACACGGCATCCTAGTTCATATTGGATTCTAGCAGTGTTATTATTATACACGGCATCCTAGTTCATATTGGATTCTAGCAGTGTTATTATTATACACGGCATCCTAGTTCATATTGTATTCTAGCAGTGTTATTATTATACACAGCATCCTAGTTCATATTGTATTCTAGCAGTGTTATTATTATACACGGCATCCTAGTTCATATTGTATTCTAGCAGTGTTATTATTATACACGGCATCCTAGTTCATATTGTATTCTAGCAGTGTTATTATTATACACGGCATCCTAGTTCATATTGTATTCTAGCAGTGTTATTATTATACACAGCATCCTAGTTCATATTGGTATTCTAGCAGTGTTATTATTATACACGGCATCCTAGTTCATATTGTATTCTAGCAGTGTTATTATTATACACAGCATCCTAGTTCATATTGTATTCTAGCAGTGTTATTATTATACACGGCATCCTAGTTCATATTGTATTCTAGCAGTGTTATTATTATACACGGCATCCTAGTTCATATTGTATTCTAGCAGTGTTATTATTATACACAGCATCCTAGTTCATATTCTAGCAGTGTTATTATTATACACGGCATCCTAGTTCATATTGTATTCTAGCAGTGTTATTATTATACACGGCATCCTAGTTCATATTGTATTCTAGCAGTGTTATTATTATACACGGCATCCTAGTTCATATTGTATTCTAGCAGTGTTATTATTATACACAGCATCCTAGTTCATATTGTATTCTAGCAGTGTTATTATTATACACAGCATCCTAGTTCATATTGGATTCTAGCAGTGTTATTATTATACACGGCATCCTAGTTCATATTGGATTCTAGCAGTGTTATTATTATACACGGCATCCTAGTTCATATTGTATTCTAGCAGTGTTATTATTATACACGGCATCCTAGTTCATATTGGATTCTAGCAGTGTTATTATTATACACGGCATCCTAGTTCATATTGTATTCTAGCAGTGTTATTATTATACACGGCATCCTAGTTCATATTGTATTCTAGCAGTGTTATTATTATACACAGCATCCTAGTTCATATTGTATTCTAGCAGTGTTATTATTATACACGGCATCCTAGTTCATATTGGATTCTAGCAGTGTTATTATTATACACAGCATCCTAGTTCATATTGTATTCTAGCAGTGTTATTATTATACACGGCATCCTAGTTCATATTGTATTCTAGCAGTGTTATTATTATACACAGCATCCTAGTTCATATTGGATTCTAGCAGTGTTATTATTATACACAGCATCCTAGTTCATATTGTATTCTAGCAGTGTTATTATTATACACAGCATCCTAGTTCATATTGTATTCTAGCAGTGTTATTATTATACACGGCATCCTAGTTCATATTGTATTCTAGCAGTGTTATTATTATACACGGCATCCTAGTTCATATTGTATTCTAGCAGTGTTATTATTATACACGGCATCCTAGTTCATATTGGATTCTAGCAGTGTTATTATTATACACGGCATCCTAGTTCATATTGTATTCTAGCAGTGTTATTATTATACACGGCATCCTAGTTCATATTGTATTCTAGCAGTGTTATTATTATACACGGCATCCTAGTTCATATTGGATTCTAGCAGTGTTATTATTATACACGGCATCCTAGTTCATATTGGATTCTAGCAGTGTTATTATTATACACGGCATCCCAGTTCATATTCTAGCAGTGTTATTATTATACACGGCATCCTAGTTCATATTGTAATCTAGCAGTGTTATTATTATACACGGCATCATAGTTCATATTGGATTCTAGCAGTGTCATTATTATACACGGCATCCTAGTTCATATTGTATTCTCGCAGTGTTATTATTATACACAGCATCCTAGTTCATATTGTATTCTAGCAGTGTTATTATTATACACGGCATCCTAGTTCATATTGTATTCTAGCAGTGTTATTATTATACACGGCATCCTAGTTCATATTGGATTCTAGCAGTGTTATTATTATACACAGCATCCCAGTTCATATTGGATTCTAGCAGTGTTATTATTATACACAGCATCCTAGTTCATATTGGATTCTAGCAGTGTTATTATTATACACGGCATCCCAGACTCATATTGTTTTCTAGCAGTGTTATTATTATACACGGCATCCTAGTTCATATTGGATTCTAGCAGACACTCATCCTAGTTCTTATTGTATTCTTTCAGTGTTATTATACCACGGCATCCTAGTTCATACTGGTTTCTAGCAGTGTTATTATTATACACGGCTTCCTAGTTCTCTTGTGCTTTACAATGCTTCCCTATACACTTCCTAGTTCATACCTCTCTGTGCTTTATCAATGGCATCCCTATTGCTTTACCAGACCTCTTATACACGGCATGCTTTACAATGCTTCCCTATTACTTTACCAGCACCTCTCTGTGCTTTACAATGGCTCCCAGTATGCTTTACCAGTTATTATTATACAATTGCTGTAAAATACATTTGTGTTTTCAATGAAGTTTGCACTGGAAACCTGCATGCCCTGTAACACCTGTCGGAGTCGCCGTGGAAAAGGCGTCTGCCACAAGATAAATTAGAAAATAATACCCTTAAAAGTCCCAGGCTTGCATAACTCCCCACATCCATTAACCCTTCACGCTGCAGGACAGGGGGACACATAAGGGATGAGTTTAATCTAGATTGGTATTTTAATATGCTTTACCAGACCTTTCTTTGCTTTACAATGCTTCCCTGTGTTTTATCAGACCTCTCTGTGCTTTACAGACACGCACGCGAACACAACCACACCTCTCTGTGTTTACAATGCGCACATGCACACACACACCTCACTGTGCACAAAACACACACACACACCACACCTCTACACACACCCTACACACACGCACGCGCTTTACACACACACACCAGACCTCACGCGCACACACACACACTTTACCACATTGGCTTGTACTGTGGGGAAATGTTTCTAAGGATGATAACATTTACAAACTGTATTTCACAATCAGATCTTCCGTTTGATGAAAAAAAAGGATGTGGTGAAGTATTATCAATAGATGTACAGAATAATGCCAGAATAAGAAAAGAAATTAGCAATGAATAGTTACATCACATTAGATCTGCAGCATTAAGACACACCACACACAGGACACGCAACGCGCAACACACAACACGCACGCGCACCACACACACCACCCAACGCACGCAGCATTCCACACACACACACCACACACACACACACGCAGACACACACACACACACGCCCACACACACACACACGCACACACACACACAGACACGCACACACACACACACGCGCACACACACACACACACACAGACACGCACACACACACACACACACACACACACACACACAGACAGCCACACACACACACACACACGCGGTCGACACAAACACACACGCAAGCGCCACACACACACACACAGCGCGTCGCCACACACACACACACACGCGCCCACACACATACACACACACACATATATATTATCACACACACACTCACACACACACAGACACGCACACAACAAACACACACAAACACACAAAAACACACACACACACACACACACACGCCACGCGCACACACACACACACCACAGGCAAGCGCTTCCGCACACCACACCAACACACTTCGCGCACACAAAACAACACACAGGACACACGAACACTCACAGACACACGCAAACACACCTCACACACACGCACGCGCAAACACCACACCACACGCACGCGAACACACACACACACACACACTCTCGCACACCTGTGCTAACTTCGGACACGATACTCCTGTGATAATGATGGATATTAGTAGAGGGAGTGAAAAAGGCTCCCCTAAAGGGGGCGCAGAGTTTAATGTTCAGTCCAAGACTAGGAGTCGTAATACATAGATAGTGAGGGGGACTCTTATGTGTCTCTGAGAATACAGTGTGGGCGGGTCACACCACAAACCACAGACAGAGAGAGGGTAGGACACAAACCACACAAAACATACTCACTATACACCACCAAACTTACCCCGGCACCAATGTGGCGTCACCACGCAAAACACACACACACACCCCACACACACCACACACGAAAGTTTCCGTCAAACCAATTTAAGGTTAAATGCAAAGAAGCAGAGTTACAATGTTTTGATTTCCACCCGTAGTAGCTTCCCCTTTTCCACTGACCATCCTGAAAGTGTCTTTGTAAAGCAAAGTGAAAGAGCGTCTCTGTGCTTTCACATCCCCGCTCACTCCCCCTCTCTCCCTCTCTCTGACAACCTGAGAGGATTCCCAGTGGATCTGGCTTGTACATAAGTTGCGGTAAGCGCATAGACAGTGTAGTTACATCGTGAACATGGACAGCATGTGTTAAAGTCATAGAGAGGTCGTGGAGAAAGGTGTGGTAAAGAATAGGGAAGCATTGTAAAGCATAGAGAGGTCTGGTAAAGCATAGTGGAGCACTGTAAAGCACAGAGAGGTCTGGTAAAGGATAGGGGAGCATTGTAAAGCACAGAGAGGTCTGGTAAAGGATAGGGGAGCATTGTAAAGCACAGAGAGGTCTGGTAAAGCATAGGAAAGCATTGTAAAGCACAGAGAGGTCTGGTAAAGCATATGGGAGCATTGTAAAGCACAAAAAATGACTGTAGTAAACTTTTATAAGGGTTAATAAAGTTGAACTGTCATAAAAAACAAAGAATTGAGAGCAGAAGAAAGGAAGTTCATTCCAAAGGATTCAAGTAAAAACACTGTGCTGTGCTTTTACCAGGGGGACCACTAAAGCAGTTCACTTTGAGAAGGGGGGTGGTTCATTATCTTCTCTGTGCTTTGAGAAGGGGCTGGTTCATTATCTTCACTGTGCTTTGAGAAGGGGGCTGGTTCATTATCTTCTCTGTGCTTTGAGAAGGGGGCTGGTTCATTATCTTCTCTGTGCTTTGAGAAGGGGGCTGGTTCATTATCTTCTCTGTGCTTTGAGAAGGGGGCTGGTTCATTATCTTCTCTGTGCTTTGATAAGGGGGCTGGTTCATTATCTTCACTGTGCTTTGAGAAGGGGGCTGGTTCATTATCTTCACTGTGCTTTGAGAAGGGGGCTGGTTCATTATCTTCACTGTGCTTTGAGAAGGGGGCTGGTTCATTATCTTCACTGTGCTTTGAGAAGGGGGCTGGTTCATTATCATCTCTGTGCTTTGAGAAGGGGGCTGGTTCATTATCATCTCTGTGCTTTGAGAAGGGGGCTGGTTCATTATCTTCACTGTGCTTTGAGAAGGGGGCTGGTTCATTATCTTCACTGTGCTTTGAGAAGGGGGCTGGTTCATTATCTTCTCTGTGCTTTGAGAAGGGGGCTGGTTCATTATCTTCACTGTGCTTTGAGAAGGGGGCTGGTTCATTATCTCCACTGTGCTTTGAGAAGGGAGCTGGTTCATTATCATCTCTTTGCTTTACTACACTGTGCTGTGCTTTTACCAGGGGGAAACTAAAGCAGCAAACTCTGAAAAGGAGGCCGGTTCCTTCTCTGCTCTGTGAGTAAGTACAGGATCTCTTTGTGAGAGTGTTGTGTGCTGA
Source organism: Polyodon spathula (assembly GCF_017654505.1). Lineage (NCBI taxonomy): Eukaryota > Metazoa > Chordata > Actinopteri > Acipenseriformes > Polyodontidae > Polyodon > Polyodon spathula. Next base: position 2,002,676 of record NC_054576.1, read on the forward strand.
TCGTTTAAACTGATATGTCTTACTTCCCTCGAGTCGGTTAAGCTAAACAAAGCTTCTTTGTAAAACCAAAAAAATCAACTCCACAATTAAAAGATTAAAAATATTTTGGTAAAAAGGGAGCATAACGTAGTAAAGCGTTTGGAGATGATAATTAGCCCCGCACACCACAGATTGGAAATTTAAACCCTTCTTGAACCTGATGACCTTTGCCCTTTCTCCGTACCTCCACTGCCCCCCCCCACCCCCCCCCAGCGGACAGTACATTAAAGTCTCTCTCCACAGGTTTCCACACTGAAGGGTACGTCTAGTCTGGCTCTACTAATGCTTTCTGACCGGCTCTGAAATATTTATCAGCCTTTTCTGTTCGCTTGAGGGGAGCAGAAGGGGGAGGGGAGGGTGTAGCGAGGTCCTAACTGTTCAAAGCACAGTAAAGTATATTAAACCATAAAAAATAGTAAAGCATAGGGAAGCATTGTAAAGCACAGAGAGGTCTGGTAAAGCATAGGGAAGCATTGTAAAGCACAGAGAGGTCTGGTAAACATCGTACCCACTGACCACTCTTCCAGGTCCTCTCCCCATCACCTTTCTCTATCTCTAAAGGTATGTGTGTCTGTGTCTGGCTCAGTTTCTCTCTTTTCTCTGTGATCTCACGTCTTTCTTTCTTTATGACACTCTTTCCTCTCCAATCTCGTCTCTCGCTCTACGCTCTTCTGTCTGCTATGTCTCTCTCTATCCTGCTCTGGTCTTTCTATCTGTGCCGTTAGCTCCCTAACGTCTGTCCCTTCCGCCTTACTTACCGGGTCGTGACAGTGAAGACCAACCGTCCGAGTGTGACCCAGTGGACCACATTTGACGTACGCTTTCGCCTTCTCTAGTGCCCAGCTTGTCACTTCTGGTTGGCATGGCTCACACCCTGGGGCAGCCTGCATCACTGACACTGCCCTCCACAGAGAGCAGGAAACAGAACAAGCACAGCCTCCCCCACACCCTCGCACAGATCCTCATTGGCTCCACTACAAACTGGAGATTTCTGGAAATCACTCCGGCAGGCTTGTCATGGAAGAAAGTGCAAGAATAGTCTCTGTGCTTTACAATGCTTCCCTATGCTTTACCAGACCTCTCTGTGCTTTACAATGCTTCCCTATGCTTTACCAGACCTCTCTGTGCTTTACAATGCTTCCCTGTGCTTTACCAGACCTCTCTGTGCTTTACAATGCTTCCCTGTGCTTTACCAGACCTCTCTGTGCTTTACAATGCTTCCCTATGCTTTACCAGACCTCTCTGTGCTTTACAATGTTTCCCTGTGCTTTACCAGACCTCTCTGTGCTTTACAATGCTTCCCTGTGCTTTACCAGACCTCTCTGTGCTTTACAATGCTTCCCTGTGCTTTACCAGACCTCTCTGTGCTTTACAATGCTCCCCTATGCTTTACCAGACCTCTCTGTGCTTTTCACAATGCTCCCCTTTGCTTTACCAGACCTCTCTGTGCTTTACAATGCTTCCCTACCAGCTTTACCACACCTCTCTGTGCTTTACAATGCTCCCCTATGCTTTACCATGCTTTCACTGTGCTGTATTACACTGTGCTGTGCTTTTACTCTGAGCAGCCAGCAGACTTACCTTTAACCTGAGTCTCATATTCAGCGATGGTGCCTCTCTCTTTTCTCAGCTTGACGTGTGAAGACATGGCTGGAGTGGAGCGTAAGTCAGTCTGTCTGTCTGTCTGTCTGTCTGTCTGTCTCTGTCTGTCTCCAAGTCTCAGAAGAGAAGTCTGCTAGGTTCGGACAGCTCCCGGATCGATTTACAGTTTTTTTGTATATCTAAAAAAATCTTATAGTCTAAAAAAAAAAAAAAACATATACAGCAGTAGACCCTGATATTGATGAGACACAGCCCTCTGAAATGCCTTTATAATATACAGCACTAGACCCTGATATTGATGAGATCCAGCCCTCTGAAATGTCTTTATAATATACAGCACTAGACCCTGATATTGATGAGATCCAGCCCTCTGAAATGTCTTTATAATATACAGCACTAGACCCTGATATTGATGAGACACAGCCCTCTGAAATGCCTTTATAATATACAGCAGTAGACCCTGATATTGATGAGACACAGCACCTCTGAAATGTCTTTATAATATACAGCACTAGACCCTGATATTGATGAGATCCAGCCCTCTGAAATGTCTTTATAATATACAGCACTAGACCCTGATATTGATGAGATCCAGCCCTCTGAAATGTCTTTATAATATACAGCACTAGACCCTGATATTGATGAGATCCAGCCCTCTGAAATGTCTTTATAATATACAGCGCTAGACCCTGATATTGATGAGATCCAGCCCTCTGAAATGTCTTTATAATATACAGCGCTAGACCCTGATATTGATGAGATCCAGCCCTCTGAAATGTCTTTATAATACTACAGCACTAGACCCTGATATTGATGAGATCCAGCCCTCTGAAATGTCTTTATAATATACAGCACTAGACCCTGATATTGATGAGACACAGCCCTCTGAAATGTCTTTATCATATACAGCACTAGACCCTGATATTGATGAGATCCAGCCCTCTGAAATGTCTTTATAATATACAGCACTAGACCCTGATATTGATGAGATCCAGCCCTCTGAAATGTCTTTATAATATACAGCACTAGACCCTGATATTGATGAGATCCAGCCCTCTGAAATGTCTTTATAATATACAGCACTAGACCCTGATATTGATGAGATCCAGCCCTCTGAAATGTCTTTATAATATACAGCACTAGACCCTGATATTGATGAGATCCAGCCCTCTGAAATGTCTTTATAATATACAGCACTAGACCCTGATATTGATGAGATCCAGCCCTCTGAAATGTCTTTATAATATACAGCGCTAGACCCTGATATTGATGAGATCCAGCCCTCTGAAATGTCTTTATAATATACAGCACTAGACCCTGATATTGATGAGATCACAGCCCTCTGAAATGTCTTTATAATATACAGCACTAGACCCTGATATTGATGAGATCCAGCCCTCTGAAATGTCTTAATAATATACAGCACTAGACCCTGATATTGATGAGACACAGCCCTCTGAAATGTCTTTATAATATACAGCGCTAGACCCTGATATTGATGAGATACAGCCCTCTGAAATGACTTTATAATATACAGCGCTAGACCCTGATATTGATGAGATCCAGCCCTCTGAAATGTCTTTATAATATACAGCACTAGACCCTGATATTGATGAGATCCAGCCCTCTGAAATGTCTTTATGATATACAGCACTAGACCCTGATATTGATGAGATCCAGCCCTCTGAAATGTCTTTATAATATACAGCACTAGACCCTGATATTGATGAGACACAGCCCTCTGAAATGTCTTTATAATATACAGCGCTAGACCCTGATATTGATGAGACACAGCCCTCTGAAATGTCTTTATAATATACAGCACTAGACCCTGATATTGATGAGATCCAGCCCTCTGACTTTAATCCAGCCCTCTTAAATGTCTTTAGAATCTCAAGTCACAATAGTAGATTTGCTTTACTAGACCTCTCTGTGCTTTACAATGCTTCCCTGTGCTTTACCGGACCTCTCTGTGCTTTACAATGCTTGCCTATGCTTTACCGGACCTCTCTGTGCTGCTCCATGCTTTCATTGTGCTGTAACACACCGCTTCTGTGCAAACCCAATTTAGAGACGGCTCTCTTCACACTTTTAAACAGCTCGCACAGTTTCCTGTTTCTGTCTATTCAAATCATTGCACCATTTTCCTGTTGCAAAAAAACAACCAAACTGCCAAGCAGCCTCAGACTTCCTTTAACAGTCTGAAACCCTCAAACACAGCGATAATGACCACAGTACCTTTACTGCCAACTCATTTTAATTGCTGCTGTAAAAGTGTCCACGCTCCCCCCAGATCTCAATAGCTTGTGAGCTGAAACAGGTCCTTAGCAGGGTTCATCAAAGTCAGAGAAGCGTTCTCTAGAAGTATCAAAAACCGTGATAGACAGACAGACAGACACACACTGATAGACACACAGACATAAACGCACACACCGATAGACAGACAGACGTGCACAGAGACACATGCACACACACAGACAGACAGACAGATTGCCAGACAGCCTGACAGACACACAGACAGACAGACAGACAACCTCCACTCAGCCCCAGATTCTCGTACTTTTTTTTTTAAACCGTTTGTGATCCAGGGCTTTGGTTAATTTCCTGTTTCTCAGTTCCAATTCCTTTTTTAAATGAATTCCCAATTTCACTTTCAATTCTTTGTGATCAATTCCACATCACGGATCAAAATTGCCATTCTCAGGATTCTGTTCAAATGAGAGACACACACTGAGACACACACACACACACACACACAACACTGTGACTCTGTGTGTGTGTGGTGTCAACTTAGACACTGAGACACACACACACACCACAACAAACACAACTCTGTGACACTGTGTGTGTTTGTGGCTGAACACACGCCCTTACACACACACACACACACACGCTTTAGTGTGTACGTGTGTGTGACTGAAACCACACTTAGACACACACACACACACACCGTACATGTGGGGACTATGCTGGTGAAACTGTGACACTCAACAAACACATGTGAAGACTTCACACACTGAGACACACACACACACACACACACACACTGAAACACACACTGTGATACACACACACACCACACACTGTGTGACACAGCAACAACTGTGTGTTTGCACGTTGAGAACCACACACACACACACACACACACTGAGACACACACACACACACTGATACACACACTGAGACACACACACTGATACACACGTGCGGCACAGATACACACACACTGAGACACGACACACGCACATACAAACACACACACACACACACTTGAAGACACACACACACACACTGAGAAACACACTGCTGAAACACACAGAGAAACACACTGACCGCTGAGACGGACTCTGTTGTGGCACACAAACACTCACACTCTGTGCTGAGGACCAGTGAGACACACACACACACACACACACGCTGAGACACACCAGACTCTGTGGGTTGTGTGTTGCGACTCTGTGTGCGTACAAACGGAAGGATCATAAGCACTCACTAACAGTAAATGACTGTGTGATATAAAATATAGTCAGACAAAGATTTCAGGTCAGGTGGTTTTGAGGTGAAAGCCAATTTCAGCTCTTTGTTTGATGTTATTAAACGGTGAAATAGTTTTTGTTTTTTTTTTTTTTTTTTTTTTTAACTGCGGCACGCAAAAATTCCGTATACACCACTCGGTCAGACAAAGGTGTTTTACAAAGTCGAGAACGTTTTCAGGAGTTACTACTCTTTGTGGGGGACATTTTCTCAAATTTTTGTTTAACCGGTATAAAGGCACAGAAATTTCCCCACAAAACAAAATGACCCAGCAAAGTCCTCAATGACAGGGAACAACCCTGTAAAAGTGTTAAAACTGACGTCTTGTATAATTATGGACGGGGCACACACACACACACTGAGACACACACACACACTGACACACACACACACACCCACACACCCACTGACACACACACACTCCTCTCGGGAGAGTAGGACTTACCGTGCTGGTCTTGCCTTTAAAAATGCTTCACAGCCAAGCAGTAAAAATAATATGCAGTCAGATCATCAACACATCGAGTGACACCATCAACCACGATAATAATAATAACAATAATAATCACAATAACATTTAAATTACCCGTTCATTCGTCAGCTAATTCAGCAGCAGGGTCTTCTGATCTCCATAAAAACAGAACAAAAACAGACACATTGTACGGGACTATAAACAGTATATTAATACATGCATATACAATTAGACATGTCTATCTAGCTCTGTCTGTATTTCAGTATATAAAGCTATAACAGAACTGCACTGTTTATGAATTTACTGCTCTCTCTCTCTCTCTCTCCCCTTCTCATCGTCAGCAGGATGGTACGAGAGTAGAGAGAGGGAGAGAGGGGAGATATAGATGCGAATATAGAGAGAGTTAGAGCATGAGGGAGAGAGCTCTGTTGTCTGCCGCTCTTTCCTCTCTTCTCTCTCTCTCTCTCTCTCTCGCTCCTCTCTCCCGTGAGTAGGGATGCGAGTCCGAGAGAGCGGAGGGATCGCCCCCCTTTCCCAGCGCCGGAGCGAGAAGTAGGTGCAGAGACGAGGGACTCTCTCCCCCTCTCTCTCTCTCTCTCTCTCCTCTCTCCTCTCTCTCTCTCTCCTCTCTTCTCTCTCTCTCTCTCTCCCTCTCTCCTCTCCCTCTCTCTTCTCTCTCCCTCCTCTCTCTCTCTCTCCTCTCTCTCTCTCTCTCTCCTCTCTCTCTCTCCCTCTCTCCGCGAGGGGAGGGTAGGCGCTGAGGAGTGGGGGAGGGGCCACCACAGCCGGGGGTACCCCCCCACCCCCGGGACACCCGGGGGGCTCTCTCTCTCCTCTCTCTCTCTCCCCTCTCTCTCTCTCTCCCCTCTCCTCTCTCTCTCCTTATATATGTGTAGGTGTGTGTGTGACTGTCTGTAATATATGTGTATATCTAACCATCCGTATATCTATCTAGATAGATATTTACGTAGAATGATCGTCATATTAATTAAAATTAGTAAAAATAATAAGACTAAATTTCCAATAGATAGATAGATAGATAGATTGATAAATAGACAGATAGATTTGTATTTGTACATCGATGTATAACATTCATTTAATTAATGTTGGTCATGACAGATAATAATAATAATAATAATAATAATAATAATAATAATAATAATAATACCAATCTTCCCCGCTCTCTCCAGTCCAGTCTGCCTCATTCAGTATATTTTTGGCTCTACCAACAATAAAAAACACAGAACTATAAAACCAGGTTTCAGATTGAAGCTGTACCCAAACCCCCACTCCAGAGAGGAGAGGAGAGGACAGGAGCTAATGCAGGGCGATCAGGAGATGGTGTGAGTGTGAGAGTGACTAACTTTGTGTTGGATGAGAGAGAGAGAGAGAGGGAGGGAGGGAGAGACATGCAGACGTGTGGATTCAAGTACTGCTGTGTTTGAACTGCGAGCGTGTGAGAGAGAGAAAGAGAGAGAGAGAGAGAGAGAGAGAGAGGGTACATGTTGTTGGTGTTTCAAGGTCATGAGCTGTGGGAGAGTAGAGAGGTGTGCAGAGCGTTCACTCTCCATCTCTCTCTCCTCTCTCCAGGAGAGGGAGGAGGAGGAGGGAATAGGGCGAAAGAGGAACATCTCTCCATCTCTCTCTCTCCTCTCCTCGCTCTCCTCTCTCTCTCTCTCTCTCTCTCTCTCTCTCTCTCTCTCTCTCCTCTCCCTCTCTCTCTCACCTCTCTATAGTGTCAGTTTACAGTTTAATTTATAAAAATAAAAAAAACAGACAAACAGACAGAGCCCCACAATCCTGTTCAGTCTGACGCTACAAAGACAGTGAGGAGAGCCCTCTGCAAGTCTTGATTGTCCGTTTTGGATTTTTTTGAGGGGAATATAGTCCGTTCGGGGGGGTGAGTAGGCCAGGTCAGACAGACGAGGAGATAAAGGACCGCCCTCTGCTCCGTCCTAGTTGTCAGCCTCTGTCCACCTCTCCTCTCTCCTCCTCTCTTCCCTCTCTCTCCTCTCCTCTCCCCCCCCCCCCCCCCCTCCTCCTCCTCCGAATTATCAAGGAGTTAGAGCTCGTCGCGAGACAAGCATACACTCTGCGCTAGCCTCTTTCTCCCAAGTCAAGGTTTTTAAAGGCAGAGCTCGTCGCAGAGAATGGTTGGAAACTTCTGAGCACTCTTTTTCGATAGCACAGTTACGAAACTCTAGATCGAAAGGGTTTGGAGAGAAGGCACAGAAATTGGTTACGAAGGCATTACGAAATGGTTGTTGGAGAGACACGAAATTGTTACGAAACGGGGGTTATGCTTTAACCAGACCTCTCTGTGCTTTACAATGCTTCCCTATGTTTACACAACCAGACCTCTCTGTGCTTTACAATGCTTCCCTATGCTTTACCAGACCTCTCTGTGCTTTACAATGCTTCCCTATGCTTTACCAGACCTCTCTGTGCTTTACAATGCTTCCCTCTCTTTTATCGAAATTGGGTCCTGAGATGAAGGGAGGGGCACGAATGTCTAGGAAGGTACTACACGAATTCGCTTTACCAGACGCCTCTCTGTGCTTTACAATGCTTCCCCGTGCTTTACCAGACCTCTCTGTGCTTTACAATGCTCCCCTGTGCTTTACCAGACCTCTCCGTGCTTTACAATGCTTCCATGGGCTTTACCAGACCTCTCTGTGCTTTACAATGCTTCCCTATGCTTTACCAGACCTCTCTGTGCTTTACAATGCTTCCCTATGCTTTACCAGACCTCTCTGTGCTTTACAATGCTTCCCTATGCTTTACCAGACCTCTCTGTGCTTTACAATGCTTCCCTATGCTTTACCAGACCATGGTGCATGGGTTCAAGTCACTGTCTGTCTTGCAGAGAGAACCTGCAAATAATCTACAAAGTTATGTGCGTTCATGCCTTAAAATAACCCAACAGAGGGGAGAGAGAGCGAGAGAAAATAGATAACTCGCGCAATACTCTCGTTCTATATCTCTAATTTATTTTTCTTCTTTATTTCTCTTTTTTTCTATCTCTCCCAAGTTGGAGTATAACCTTTGAACAAATAATCTGTTTCCCACAGTTATGATGAGTTGGGGTCATGACCCACTGTGCGTTCGGCGTCGTCCGATCAAAAGATTGGGACCAAGTTTGAACGGTGAGGAATGGGACTAGTAACGTAAATATTATGATCTGAAGTAGAGCGAGGTCGAATGACTTGGCGGTCCTGACACGGTCGTCGGCAAATACAGGACTGGGTGAGTGCAGCAGCAGGGCTAGTGTGAGTCTCTAACCCTCATATTTCAAAACTCCTGCCTCCTGATTATTGCAAAGATTTCAATAATACTAGACTTCATTGAGGGGAGCTCTGAACCCCAGGACTGGGTGCAGCAGCAGCAGCAGGGCTAGTGTGAGTTTCTAACCCTGCTCAAACTCCTGGCTCCTGATCATTTCAATATTAATAATAATAGACTTAATTGAGGGGAGCTCTGAACCCCAGGACTGGATGCAGCAGCAGCAGCAGCAGGGCTAGTGTGTGAGTTTCTAACCCTGCTCAAACTCCTGGCTCCTGATCATTTGAATATTATTAATAATACTAGACTTCATTGAGGGGAGTTCTGAACCCCAGGACTGGGTGCAGCAGCAGCAGGGCTAGTGTGAGTTTCTAACCCTGCTCAAACTCCTGCCTCCTGATCATTGCAATATTAATAATACTAGACTTCATTGAGGGGAGCTCTGAACCCCAGGACTGGGTGCAGCAGCAGCAGAAGGGCTAGTGTG
>NC_054576.1:2017088-2029588 GCF_017654505.1 Polyodon spathula
CGCGTGGGTTGTGAGCACGTTAACACACACACACACACACACGCGCACACATTTGTGACTGTGGTATCTAGGTGTCGTGTGTTGTGGGTGTGAGAGTTGCTGAGGGGATGTGTAATTTAAAGTCGACACCCAACACACGTGCGAGAGGTGAGTTAGTGGGCGTCTCTCTCTCTCTCTCTCTCTCATCCCCACTGGATCCTATTCCGAGAGCTACACCTTTACTTTCTCTGAGAGTAGATCTCGCACTCAGAGTGTCAATGACAAAGGGACCGAAATACTTAAACGCATCAATATCAGCTTGTGTTTTCTATTTAGAGTTGTATGACAGATCCTCCCAGCCACAGAGGGAGACACCCGTCACTTTGAAACATATTATAAGAGACATAGACACATCAAAAACTAGGTGATATAAAACTGAGGTACACAAAGAGACGAGAGAATGAAACACACTCTCAAGACGATCAGAGGGAGCGACTGTCAGAAACATGTTAGAAGAGACAGGACCAAAACCACACAGTGCTCAGTAGAGGTTTTATTTAACTCAGAAAACAAACTGTCCAAGCACGCCACCTAGTGGCCTTTCAGAGCAAAAACAGGCAAGACAAAAAAAGAACTAATAATAATTAACGCTTTCACACACGCTTTCCAACACACACCAACCAAAAAAAAAAAAAAATTCTTTCTCATCTTTATGTACGTGTATATCTATACCTCACCCTCCTCTTACCCATCCCACCCTACTCTCCTCTAAACACCGCGATGTACAACCCCCTCTCCTCTCCCCTCACTGTCACACCCTCTCTCCTCTCCACTCGGTTGTCAACACACCCCCTCTCTCCTCTCCCACTCCATTTCGCTGTTCACACCAGGGCCCCCTCCTCTCTCACTGCCCACCTCTCTTTCCTCTCAACACTCGCTTTTCGCTGTCACACCACCCTCTCCTCTTGCCCTCGATGTCCACCACTCTCTCCTCTGGGAGTCCCCTCTCTCCCACCCTCTCTCCTCTCCCCTCTCTGTCACACACCCCCTCTCTCCTCTCCCCTCGCTGTCCTCCGACAGTGGTGGGGGGAGGAGAGGAGAGGGGGCTCATTCTCCTTCCCCTCGCGCTCGCTGTCACAGGTAGGAGAGAGGGGACCCTCTCTGTCACACGCCCCCTCTCTCCTCTCCCCTCGCTGTCACACCCCCTCTCCTCTCCCCTCGCTGTCACACCCTCTCTCCTCTCCCCTCTCTGTCACACACCCCCTCCCTCCCCTCCCCAGCACCAGTGTGGGGTGTGGAGAGAGGAGAAGGGGAGAGCCAGGTGTGTGGGGTCAACACGGAGAGGAGAGGGGCCCGGACAGCGACAGTGGGGAGACAGAGGAGGGGGAGTGGTCAGTTTCCTCTCTCCTCTCCCTCCTCTCCCCTCCCCTCCCACTCCCCTCTCCTCAGGTGTCCACACCCTCTCTCCTCTCCCCTCTCTGTCACACCCTCTCTCCTCTCCCCTCTCTGTCACACCCTCTCTCCTCTCCCCTCTCTGTCACACCCTCTCTCTCTGTCACACCCTCTCCTCTCTGTCACACCCTCTCTCCTCTCCCCTCGCTGTCACACTCTCCTCTCCCCTCGCTGTCACACCCCCTCTCTCCCATCCCCTCTGATGTTGATATTTGTATTCAGATCAAGGCTTTGCCACTCCAAGGGCGACCACGTGGTGTCAGTAGCATTATGATTATAAAGTATTATATTATAAAGCTATATAAAAAACAATGGCAACACTTCTGCTTTACCGTTTGGTTTGTGTTGTGTTGTAAAACATTTCTGTTTTCAGAATGGCATATTTTTTTTTTTTTTTTTTTTTGATTGATCCTATTTCATCCTGTCAAAGACCTGTCAAAAAGCCATCATTCCTCTAGAGGACTTATATAAGGCACTTGAATACTACGTAAGCTGAGAATTCGAGCTCTGGCAGCGAAAGGTTAAGTTGTGCGTTTTAGAATCGAGAAAACAGTTAGTGAGGGTTGGGGGGGTGTGGAGTTCTTTAAGTATTAGCTACGAGACCGAAACTGTTTTACTATTATGTATTTTTTTATGTCATTTTGTTTTTTCTACAGAGTATCTTTGACCTCTATATCTCTTGTTGTCTGCAACGTTTTGCCCAAACACAAACATAGTGGCCGTGGGAACAACGAAATTAAAGAAGTATATATAAGTCTTAACGTATTTAGATATCATATAAACTAATTTGAAGAATAGGGATAGTTCCCTGGGTGAGTTCTGTAGTAGTTTCTTTGTGGCAAGGGATCTCTTATAAGGCATCTTGATATACTATCGTATGTACCCCCCCCCCCCCCCCCCCTCCCCTCCCGCACGGAGAACAAACGACGTACGGGGGCGGGCACGGTAACCTCGCGTTAAATGGGGGAGGGGCCACCAAAAACAGGCACACACGTTTTACCCAAAAAAACTTGTGTTGAAGAGAGGTAGCGGAGGTTTTTGAGCGGACCAAGAGAGAGTAGTCTGACCTCTTCGATCCTGTGTTTGTGTTGAGCAACGTTTTCGGGACAGAGGACTGCATGTGAAAGAGGCCAAAACGACATGAGGAGCAGTCAACTAAGAGAGGAGGATATAAATCTCTCTCTCGATACGATATGAGAGAGTGAGGGGCTAAGAGGAGCGAGGTGAGAGTACTCTGGAGAGAGGCAATGTGTAGTACTATGCTACATTGCTCTCTTTTTATGGTCTGCCAGTTTTCACGGAGGCTTAGAGGATCGAACATGCAAGAGGAGACGCCCTCTCCCTCATCTCGCCCGTCTCTCTCCCCGCTTCTCTCTCTCTCTCCTCCCTCCCTCATCTCTCTCCTCCCTCTCTCTAGTTAGCGAGTCGAGAGAGAGAGGAGGAGAAGGGGAGGCGTGACAGAGAGAGGAGAGGAGAGACGGAGATGCAGAGAGGAGAGGTAGGAGAGGCAGTGGAGTGACTCTCCTCCCCTCTCTCTCTCTCCTCTCCCTTAGGTGAGAGAGGAGAGAGAGAGTAGGAGGGACATTAGAGGAGTGCGAGACAGAGAGCGAGGAGGTAGGCCACCTGGCAAGGAGAGGGAGCGGAGGAGTGGACACAGAGGGGGGGAGAGGGCGCGAGGAGAGGGTAGAGGGATCTAGGAGTAACCCCCCTCCTCTCTCCCTCTCTCCCTCTCCCTCACTGTGTCTTGCTCATCTCTCCCTCCTCTCCTCTCACACTCCTCTCCTCACCCGGGCAGCCTCATCTCCTTCTGCAGGATGACGGGCCCTCTCAGCAGCACAGCGTTCCTGATCGGCGTCTTCATCTTTCTGAGCGCCGTGCCGGGCTTACCCTGCAAGGTAAGGGGGAGCAAGGAGCTCCTTCAGTCCTTCATTAATAGGATGCAACAGACAGCTGCTACGACACCAAACTATCTCACGCAGCCTGTGTTGTGTGTGTGTGTGTGTGTGTGTGTAGCCTGGGATTTGTAGACGCACAAAAAACGAACTGTGATGTGTGTGTGTGTCTGTATGTTTGTGCCATAAGATTAGCTAGATGGATACCTATCTATCTCTCTATCTGTCTATCTATCTATTTAAAACAGAGTAGTAGATTAAAATGAGCAAAAACAGATGTATATTGACATGTCTGAATGCTTACAAATAATTATTACTTTAATTGAATTTTATGTCCGGTCGCTGAATTTGCATTGCCTGTATTGTTTGATGGGGTGTGTGTGCGTGCATCTTTGTGTGTGTGTGTTGTGTGTGTGTGTGTGTGTGTGTGTGTGTGTGTGTGTGTGTGTGTGTGTGTGTGGTGTGCGTGCGTGCAACACACCCACACACACATAAGTCGGTTTCGCTGAATGTGTGTCGTGAGAGAATATCGCCTTCCCACACAAAGATATATGTCGACGAGACATTTTTTTCCTGTGATATATATATATGTATATTTATATAAATATATATATATATATATATATATATATATATTATATATTATATATATACATATATACTACTAATTATATCTCTATTCTCACTGTCTCTCTTCTGGCTCTGTCTATCTGTGAGAGACAGAGAGAAAGACAGAGACAGAATTGAAAAACAACGTACAGGAGAATCACCAACCAATAGGATATGACACCTAATGAGGAAGAAAAATCTTTGACAAACTGATAACTCCGTTTTTTCTTTTAATAATTAGCTGCCTGCAGGCAGACTATTCCAGCTGGTTATACACACTCTCAGTGGTTCCATTGTAAAGGTTAACTGTATCTCATTAGCAGGACGTTACTTGCGGAAGAAATTGAATTACATGGCAGAGCTGCTTGCTCCAGCCCACGCTGTGTGCCTGAATATTCTCGAACAGAGCACTGTTATCCACATTCAGAACCCTATACACCAGACAGAAAACACGCAGGCAAGCCTGGGTCTATATGCGTGCTTCTATTACTATAAAGTTTTTTAAAGTTTACCATCACTTTGAATTTTAGGATTTAGACTATGTATATATAAATTATATAAACTTAAATTAGATATTTTATCTAACATTATGTAATCAAAGAAAGTACAAAATGATTTGGCAATATCGCGTTTTTCAATGTCAGTTTTTTCATTTTGTCGTTAAGTATCTGGAAATCTGCGAAGCGGAGTTGAATTCAGTATGTTATAGAGAATGTAGGACCAGCCAAGATAACAGCAGCTAGTCTTTGCTTTTGTTTTTTAAAGCCAGGGTCATATTGATCAGGCAGCGGAGGAGGCCCTGTCTCCGTGACAACAGCACGCACGGGCTCCCAGGAAGCCATAGCAACCTGGAGTGTTCCAAACTGTAATCAGCTGTACAGCTGAGGGAGTAGCAGCTTGTGTTCGCAAGACAGTGATAAAATAGATTTGACATTTCCCGACGGTCCCTTTTGTTAACAGTCGTTTTTCCAAGACAGGGACCATTGTAAAGCATAGGGAAGCATTGTAAAGCACAGAGAGGTCTGGTAAAGCACCGGGAAGCATTGTACAGCACAGAGAGGTCTGGTAAAGCACACGGAAGCATTCACTTTCTTGTCTCTCACCATTTAAGCATATGGAAGCGTTGTAAAGCAGAGAGGTCTGGTAAAGTATAGGGAAGCATTGTAAAGCACAGAGAGGTCTGGTAAAGCATAGGGAAGCATTGTAAAGCACAGAGAGGTCTGGTAAAGCACAGGGAAGCATTGTAAAGCACAGAGAGGTCTGGTAAAGCACAGGGAAACATTGTAAAGCACAGAGAGGTCTGGTAAAGCACAGGGAAGCATTGTAAAGCACAGAGAGGTCTGGTAAAGCATATTAAAAAATACAAACCACGGTAAACTATGCAGGAATCGCAGTGAGCTTCAAGCTCTGTTCAAAGCACAAAGTCCGCACAGAACTGTCTAAGCGTGACACAGCAAAATCCGATTTAAGGCATTGATTTAATCACCGACACCCTTGAAGCAATGACTGAGATGCACGTCGGGCAGATTTATATGTCTCTGGGAACAGGCAGCCAATACCTGGAGAAGAATAGCCAGGAAGCCAGTGTTCGGAACACTAACGCAATTTCGGAAATAAATGGCTGGCTGTCAGACCTCTGTATTGCTCTGGCAGACGTGCCTCGAATTGAAATGGTCGTGACTTTTAGAGACCTGCTAGAGTACGAGGGCCAGAGAGACAGCGTGATTTTCAATATTCCAGTCACAGAAAAACTGTTGAGACCCTGCACACTGATAATTGATGAGATCCAGCCCTCTGACATGTCTTTATAATATACAGCACTAGACCCTGATATTGATGAGATCCAGCCCTCTGAAATGTCTTTATAATATACAGCACTAGACCCTGATATTGATGAGATTCAGCTCTCTGAAATGTCTTTATAATATACAGCTTTAGACCCTGATATTGATGAGATCCAGCCTTCTGAAATGTCTTTATAATATACAGCACTTTAGACCCTGATATTGATGAGATCCAGCCCTCTGAAATGTCTTTATAATACACAGCACTATACCCTGATATTGATGAGACCCAGCCCTCTGAAATGTCTTTATAATACACAGCACTAGACCCTGATATTGATGAGATCCAGCCCTCTGAAATGTCTTTATAATATACAGCACTAGACCCTGATATTGATGAGACACAGCCCTGTGAAATGTCTTTATAATATACAGCGCTAGACCCTGATATTGATGAGATCCAGCCCTCTGAAATGTCTTTATAATATACAGCACTAGACCCTGATATTGATTAGACACAGCCCTCTGAAATGTCTTTATAATATACAGCACTAGACCCTGATATTGATGAGACACAGCCCTCTGAAATGTTTTTATAATATACAGCACTAGACCCTGATATTGATGAGATCCAGCCCTCTGAAATGTCTTTATAATATACAGCACTAGACCCTGATATTGATGAGATCCAGCCCTCTGAAATGTCTTTATAATATACAGCACTAGACCCTGATATTGATGAGATCCAGCCCTCTGAAATGTCTATATAATATACAGCGCTAGACCCTGATATTGATGAGATCCAGCCCTCTGAAATGTCTTTATAATATACAGCACTATACCCTGATATTGATGAGACACAGCCCTCTGAAATGTCTTTATAATATACAGCACTAGACCCTGATATTGATGAGATACAGCCCTCTGAAATGTCTTTATAATATACAGCACTAGACCCTGATATTGATGAGATCCAGCCCTCTGAAATGTCTTTATAATATACAGCTCTAGACCCTGATATTGATGTGATCCAGCCCTCTGAAATGTCTTTATAATATACAGCACTAGACCCTGATATTGATGAGATACAGCCCTCTGAAATGTCTTTATAATATACAGCATGATAACTAGACCCTGATCTTTATTACACAGATGAGATCCAGCCCTCTGAAATGTCTGTTATAATATACAGCACTAGACCCTGATATTGATGAGATACAGCCCTCTGAAATGTCTTTATAATATACAGCACTAGACCCTGATATTGATGTGATCCAGCCCTCTGAAATGTCTTTATAATATACAGCACTAGACCCTGATATTGATGAGATCCAGCCCTCTGAAATGTCTTTATAATATACAGCACTAGACCCTGATATTGATGAGATCCAGCCCTCTGAAATGTCTTTATAATATACAGCACTAGACCCTGATATTGATGAGATTAGACACAGCCCTCTGAAATGTCTTTATAATATACAGCACTAGACCCTGATATTGATGAGATACAGCCCTCTGAAATGTCTTTATAATATACAGCACTAGACCCTGATATTGATGAGATCCAGCCCTCTGAAATGTCTTTATAATATACAGCACTAGACCCTGATATTGATGAGACACAGCCCTCTGAAATGTCTTTATAATATACAGCACTAGACCCTGATATTGATGAGATCCAGCCCTCTGAAATGTCTTTATAATATACAGCGCTAGACCCTGATATTGATGAGATCCAGCCCTCTGAAATGTCTTTATAATATACAGCGCTAGACCCTGATATTGATGAGATCCAGCCCTCTGAAATGTCTTTATAATATACAGCACTAGACCTTGATATTGATGAGATCCAGCCCTCTGAAATGTCTTTATAATATACAGCACTAGACCCTGATATTGATGAGATCCAGCCCTCTGAAATGTCTTTATAATATACAGCACTAGACCCTGATATTGATGAGATCCAGCCCTCTGAAATGTCTTTATAATACACAGCACTAGACCCTGATATTGATGAGACACAGCCCTCTGAAATGTCTTTATAATATACAGCACTAGACCCTGATATTGATGAGATCCAGCCCTCTGAAATGTCTTTATAATATACAGCACTAGACCCTGATATTGATGAGATCCAGCCCTCTGAAATGTCTTTATAATATACAGCACTAGACCCTGATATTGATGAGACACAGCCCTCTGAAATGTCTTTATAATATACAGCACTAGACCCTGATATTGATGAGATCCAGCCCTCTGAAATGTCTTTATAATATACAGCACTAGACCCTGATATTGATGAGATCCAGCCCTCTGAAATGTCTTTATAATATACAGCACTAGACCCTGATATTGATGAGATCCAGCCCTCTGAAATGTCTTTATAATATACAGCACTAGACCCTGATATTGATGAGATCCAGCCCTCTGAAATGTCTTTATAATATACAGCACTAGACCCTGATATTGATGAGATCCAGCCCTCTGAAATGTCTTTATAATATACAGCGCTAGACCCTGATATTGATGAGATCCAGCCCTCTGAAATGCCTTTATAATATACAGCGCTAGACCCTGATATTGATGAGATCCAGCCCTCTGAAATGTCTTTATAATATACAGCACTAGACCCTGATATTGATGAGATCCAGCCCTCTGAAATGTCTTTATAATATCAGCACTAGACCCTGATATTGATCCCTCCCCTACCCTCCTGCTACCTGCTTCACACCTCTCTCTTTTTCCCTGCCCTACACACCATCTCTCTCCATAATTGATGCCCCCCCCCCCACCCCTCACTCCCAGCCGAGGCTGAACAATGGCGGTCAGCAACGAGTCTCTCGGAGCCACGACGATCCGGCCGGCACGCGCCGTTTCCGCAGGGACTTATTTTTTTGGGGTTGAGGGAGTGAGTCCCGGCGGCACTTGTTACGCCAGTCGTTTGCTCAGAGGTAGAGCTCGGTGGTCTGCTAGGCCAGTGGGCGGTCGTGCTCTAGATGATGTAGGGCCTGGGCAAAGGAGGCGTCCCTGAATTGTCGCCTTGACACTCCCTGCCCCCCCTCCCCTACGAGGCCGCGATGATGGCGTACCCCCCTCTCTCCTCGTCAGACCCCCAGCAGCAGCAGCTCCGCAACGAGATCTACTACCAGCCAGGAGAGGGGGGCTGGAGAGGACGAGGCCAGCAGGACAACCAGAGGCGGGGCCAGGCCCTGCAGCAGATGGTGGACGACGGCCGAAGGAGAGACCAGGAGGCTGTCTATCTGGCCGGCTTGCTCCAGCTTCTGACCGCCGAGGCGGGGCCTGAGGTCTACCCTGGAGCCCAGCAGAGGCCCCCCAAAGCCGGGGAGGCGGTCTCGGCCCCGGACGGTGATTTCCAGGGCCCCTTCCCGCCCGATTACGATGACACCAGCATGGTGAAGCCCCCGAGAGGGTGGCAGAACGCCCAGAACTTGATGGAGCCCGAGCTTGTCCAGGCGCTGATGAACCGATACAGGCAGGAGAAGCTCTATGAGGCCGGGCTCTCCCCCCAGCCAGCCTCCAGACTTCAGCTTCAAGAGGCAGCAGCCGAGGCAGAGGGGGAGGCAGAGGGGGAGGCGGACGAAGAAGTTTTGAGGTAAGGGAGCAGGCAAGCCAACCGCTTATCTGACTGATCAAGAGGGAGCTCTCTGCAGAAACCGGGGGCTGGCAATCACGGGAGGGTGATTCAGAGTGGAGCAAGCGAAGAAGCAGCTGCCTGAGTTTCAGAGTAAATCAGGGACCCTCCAACCTTTTAACACACAGAGCGATAATAAAGAGAGGGAGGGAGGGAGCAGTTGAGTCTCGGAGCCTCGTGCCCTGGACTAGAGGGAGCACCCTTTCTGCTGCTCTTAAACTGTCCTGTTCTCTCCTCAGGTACCTGGTTGGACGGATCCTGTCCAGTATGGGTGGCGAGGGGGGTCAGCAGTCAGAGGGCCGATCAGGGTCCAGACGCTCCCGCCGGTCCCTGGACGACGGAGCGATCAGCCCCGACGAGGAGAACCTGCTGCGGGACGCGGTTCAAGGGCTGCAGCGCATGAAGAGGGTCGATACCGACGTGCAGCAAGTAAGGAAACGGCACTACGCTGCATACAACCCAGAAGAGCTGGCGGAAAGGATCTTGAAATACCTGCCAGATTAAATAATAATAATAACAATAATAATAATAATAACAATTATTACTAAATTCGCATTATAACTTACTTATAGGTAAAAACCTGTCTCGACACACGACCGCTGCAGTTATAGGTCAAAAAATATATATTTTACAAAAAAGCTTTTGTTTCGTTTTTCCGCGTTTACAAAGCGTTCTGATTTGTAGCCAAATTCATGTTAACCCTGTTTAAAAAGTGGAGAAATCATTAAAAAAAAAAATTCGAAAAACTATTCTTTCTGACTTTCGGACTCACAGGTTTTTACCTGTACTGTAGGTACTAAGAAATTCTAATTCAAAATTCTTAAAAAATTTGCTAAATGTATTTGCACATGACCGCCCCCCTTCCCTTCCCTTCCCTTCCCCCTCTCCCTCCTTCCCTCTCTCTCATTTCTCTCTCATTTCTTCATTCGCTCTATTCTGTGTTCATGGTGTTGAAACCAAAAAAACGATTTAAAATATTGAAACAGTCGATGTTACTTGTGGCTTCTCTCCTGTTTGTGCATTACATGAATAATGTGTCTAATATATATATATATATATATATATATATATATATATATATATATATATATATATATATATATATATAATTTTACAGATTGTTTATTTCCCTCAATGCCCTTTCAGATAAGCAGATTTCATTGTTTGGAAAACTTGTGTTGAATACTTCTCTGTCAATAAAACTCAATGAAACAACAGTGGCCAATTACACTTTGTGGGTGTTGCCTTCGAAATAAACTGTAACAATACAAACCAAAGCTTATTTATACATAAAGAATACTGTACCGGGCGCTTTGGACTGGATCTCATAAATATCAGGGTCTAGTGCTGTATATTATAAAGACATTTCAGAGGGCTGGATCTCATCAATATCAGGGTCTAGTGCTGTATATTATAAAGACATTTCAGAGGGCTGGATCTCATCAATATCAGGGTCTAGTGCTGTATATTATAAAGACATTTCAGAGGGCTGGATCTCATCAATATCAGGGTCTAGTGCTGTATATTATAAAGACATTTCAGAGGGCTGGGTCTCATCAATATCAGGGTCTAGTGCTGTATATTATAAAGACATTTCAGAGGGCTGGATCTCATCAATATCAGGGTCTAGTGCTGTATATTATAAAGACATTTCAGAGGGCTGGATCTCATCAATATCAGGGTCTAGTGCTGTATATTATAAAGACATTTCAGAGGGCTGGATCTCATCAATATCAGGGTCTAGTGCTGTATATTATAAAGACATTTCAGAGGGCTGGATCTCATCAATATCAGGGTCTAGTGCTGTATATTATAAAGACATTTCAGAGGGCTGGATCTCATCAATATCAGGGTCTAGCGCTGTATATTATAAAGACATTTCAGAGGGCTGGATCTCATCAATATCAGGGTCTAGTGCTGTATATTATAAAGACATTTCAGAGGGCTGGATCTCATCAATATCAGGGTCTAGCGCTGTATATTATAAAGACATTTCAGAGGGCTGGATCTCATCAATATCAGGGTCTAGTGCTGTATATTATAAAGACATTTCAGAGGGCTGGATCTCATCAATATCAGGGTCTAGTGCTGTATATTATAAAGACATTTCAGAGGGCTGGATCTCATCAATATCAGGGTCTAGTGCTGTATATTATAAAGACATTTCAGAGGGCTGGATCTCATCAATATCAGGGTCTAGTGCTGTATATTATAAAGACATTTCAGAGGGCTGGATCTCATCAATATCAGGGTCTAGTGCTGTATATTATAAAGACATTTCAGAGGGCTGGATCTCATCAATATCAGGGTCTAGTGCTGTATATTATAAAGACATTTCAGAGGGCTGGATCTCATCAATATCAGGGTCTAGTGCTGTATATTATAAAGACATTTCAGAGGGCTGGATCTCATCAATATCAGGGTCTAGTGCTGTATATTATAAAGACATTTCAGAGGGCTGGATCTCATCAACATCAGGGTCTAGCGCTGTATATTATAAAGACATTTCAGAGGGCTGGGTCTCATCAATATCAGGGTCTAGTGCTGTATATTATAAAGGCATTTCAGAGGGCTGTGTCTCATCAATATCAGGTTTATTATTTATCAGATCTCTGAAGCAGGCTTGTATATGGGTATTAAACATTTGGTTATTTGCTAAGGAAATGTACAGCATTTTGTAATGAGAGGTTTGTTTGATAGGTTTGGATTTAAAACAGTAATATTTTGAATTTTCTTTTATATTGAATTTGAATGTTGCAAAACCACACAGGTCTTGCAAACTGAGACCCTCGGGTACTGAAAATTAACAGTGTCTTATTAAACACCTGTTAAATGAACAGCGTACGTAATCTCTATTTCATTCTAGAGCCCCGGCTGTTAGAAATGAATACCCAAATGGATCTGGATTAAGACCTTAGCATTAGAATAGAATAAACACACATCTGTCAGTTTTTTTTTTTTCTGTTTGGAAAGGGTGTGCCAAAATCTCTTAACAAGGAGGCAGTTAAAGTCCAGGGCTTGTCCCCACAAGGTCACTGACTGTCTCGCTGTGTGTGTGACCCTAAGCGAGTCACTTCACCTCCTTGTGCCCTGCGGGTGAGATGTTAAATCAGCATCCTATTGGAAGTGACT
>NC_054576.1:2034588-2047088 GCF_017654505.1 Polyodon spathula
GCCTAGTGGAAACGTTTGCCGTTGAATTGATGACGCTTCTTTCAGTGTTTCTATTGGAGATTCCCTTACCCCTTCCACATCCTGGGTTTTGCAGAACACCTCACAGACTGACTGAGACTTCAGCGGGTTCGACCAGCCAGAAGCCAGCAGCGTTTCCTTATCTTCCCCGGCAAGAGCAGGAAGGGAGGAGGGCTGTACAAGAGCAGGGGAAGAAAACCTGAAACAACTGCAAAAACACACCGCAGCTGAACGGTTACAGACAGGGTCAAACGTTTAGCATCACCCTATAGAACTAACCTTGCTTCTACCCTCAAATTCTAGGTGATGCAAAATGCTTGACCACGGCTGTAGAGATTCACACCTGCCTGCCACTGCTTTCCTAATGCTAAAAACTCGTGGATAATAATAAGACTCCCATTGCACAGCAGCTTCACGCAGTCCAGGTTTTACTACCAGCTCCCAGCCTTGTAACAAGCTCAGGTGTGTCTGATTATTATTATTAGACGCTTTTATCCAAGACGAGGGCGTGTGAACCATGCATCAGCTGCAGGGCCGCTTACAACAACGTCTCACCCCAAAGCACTAGGAGGTTCGCTCACAATGAGTTGGGATTTGAACCTCCTGGTTACAAGCCTGTTTCTTTGACCATCGGACCACACAGCCCCCTTAGTACGCTCGCAGTAAAGCCAGGAACAGATCACACTGCTGTGCAATGGGAGTCTCATTCCCATCCTTGAAATCCAGAAAGACAATAATACGATCACAATAAAACAGCATTAGACAAACCACACTGAACAGGCTTGACAATGTGATAATTAACATGTAAAGATATTGAATATTATTATGTATAAAGACGGTATCCTTTTAAAAAAAGACCCTTGTAAAAGATTTCATCTTGACCCCACCTCTGTGTTTTCAATCTTCACCACATTTTCTTTCGATTTCACCACCTCTGTTTTCCCTGGGGTCGACGGTGTGCCCTTTGAACTTTCACCCCCGCCCGACCTCTTCCTTTGACCCTTTCCCCTGCTCTCAGGGGAGGGGGGCTTTACTTTCCTCCGGGCTCCGCCCACAGCCACGGAAGCAGGGCTCTGATTGGTCTGAGTTTCGGGGCTGCTTCCGAGGGCCACTGACTGCAGGCCCGCTGTGATTTGATCAACAGAGTCGTCGGCAACCGTTGCCACGGCCGCAGGGCTCACGGAGGGGCTGTTGTCAGGGGTCGTCGCCCCTTCTGGGGTCAAAGGGTGTGCCTCCTCTCCGGGCGGGCGTTTCTGCGGGGTCACTTCCTGTCTGGGTGACGTTTTGGCCCTTTGACCTTTATGCCTGGGGGTGGTCAAGCGGGACGGCACTCTCTCTGGAACTGGGAAAATGCGAAATCGCTTATTTATAACTTAATCATGACATTGCTTAACGATGACTTCTTTATCTGTCTACTGGTTATCGGTATTTCACAATAAAGGCCACACAACGCCTGGTCCAGCGTTGGCACTCACCCGCCAGTCGCAGGGCGCTCCAGTGAGCTCTGTGCGTGTGCAGGACGCTGTGCAGCGACTGGACAGCGCTAGGGTGGGGAGGGGTCAGCTGGCCCAGGTCGGGGAGGCTGTCCCCCAGGAGAACGCTGGTGCACGCGGACATGGAATCAGAGATGGAGGACAGGTTGTACCCACCCTGAGGGAGAGAAAAACACTTTCAAAATGACACAGCAGACATCCCTAATCTTTGCTACACAGTGAAGGGAGTCTGATATCTTACCTCCAGCGCGATCAGCACTCGTCCTCCAGCCAGGCCCTGCAGCATGTGGGTCATGTGACCGTAGCATTCCGGGGTGACCAGGCAACCGCCCAGCGGGTCACCGCGAGCGGCGTCGAATCCAGCCGAGACCAGAACCAGCTCCGGGTTAAACTGCAAGCGCACAGACACGCACACACACAGAGACACACGCACAGTTAAACAAATCAATATTTTATCTGACTGCAACACAGCGGAAAGCAGTTCCGATGCAAATGTCTCATTTAGTCTTTTGAAGCCGCTGAGAGAGCCCCTCCTAGCGGAAACGCTTGCTAACGATTTTCTTTTCGTGTTTCTGTTGAAGACGCTCCACGCCGCTCACCTGGTATGCAATGGGCATGACGACTCTCTGGAAGGCTGCCATGTATTCCGGGTCGCCCATCCTGCTGGCGTTCCAGGGGATGTTGACGTTGTACCCCAGACCCCTCCCCGTCCCCGCCCGGTCGGAACCCGCATCCAAGGAGGAGGGGAAGAAGAGCCCGTTGTCATAGCGATGCAGCGACACATATAGCACGCTGTGACAGGAAACACAAGACAAGATGTATTGCATTAGTAAGACCTCACCTAGAATACTGTGTTGAGTTCTGGTCACCTCGCTGCAAAAAGGATATTGCTGCTCTAGAAAGAGTGCAAAGAAGAGCGACCAGAATTATTCCGGGCTTAAAAGGCATGTCATACGCAGACAGGCCAAAATAATTGAATCTGTTCAGTCTTGAACAAAGAAGACCACGATCTGATTCAAGCACTCAGAATCCTAAAAGGTATTGACAGTGTCGACCCAGGGGACTTTTTCGACCTGAAAAAAGAAACACGGACCAGGGGTCACAAATGGAGATTAGACAAAGGGGCATTCAGAACAGAAAATAGGAGGCACTTTTTTACACAGAGAATTGTGAGGGTCTGGAATCAACTCCCCAGTAATGTTGTTGAAGCTGACACCCTGGGATCCTTCAAGAAGCTGCTAGATGAGATTCTGGGACCAATAAGCTACTGACAACCGAACGAGCAAGACCGGCCGAAGTACCTGGGGTCGTCCTCAAAGATGTGCTGCGTTCCGTTGCCGTGGTGAACGTCCCAATCCAGAATCAGAACCCTGCAAACGAGAAACCAATTAAGGGATCTGTGAAAATTCCAGGGCACGTTACTTGGGAAAAAAGTATGAACTGTTTTATATAAATCTGTTTCTCGAGCCCCGCCCCCTCGCCCCTCGTCCCCCGTCCCCCCGCCCCCCCCTCGCCCCTCCGTCCCCGGCATTCCGGCAGTCGAGAGAGGGGCCTGTCCGGCGACTCGTATAGCTCGCCTTAGTCACGCTGGGCACAACTTCTTTGTCTTGGGGGCGTCCGGGCTCAGAGCGAGCCCGTACCACAGGTCCCCCGGCCTTGCTATCCGGTGGCGCATAGGAAGGACTGGACCCCTCCTCCCCCCCCCCCCCCAAACCCCCTTGGGGGAGGAGCAGGATCGCAGAATGTTAATTATAAGGCATTCCCTCCACAGAACTTTCGAAACACCCACTTGTCTGAAAGACCGCGTTGACGGCTGTGTGCGACTCTGTGTCTCTCCGTGTCTCTGCCTGTCTCTCTGCCTGTGTCTCTGTGTGCCTGTGTCTCCCCCTCTCTCTCTTTGTCTCTGCCTGTGTCTCTCTGTGTCTCTGCCTGTGTCTCTGTGTGTCTCCCCATATCTCTCTCTGTCTCTGCCTTTGCCTCTCTGCCTGTGTTTCTGTGTGTCTCTGCCTGTGTCTCTCTGCCTGTGTCTCTGTGTGCCTGTGTCTCCCCCTCTCTCTCTTTGTCTCTGCCTGTGTCTCTCTGTGTCTCTGCCTGTGTCTCTGTGTGTCTCCCCATATCTCTCTCTGTTTCTGCCTTTGCCTCTCTGCCTGTGTTTCTGTGTGTCTCTGCCTGTGTCTCTGGGTCTCTCTGTGTCTCTCTGCCTGTGTTTCTGTGTGTCTCTGTGTGTCTCCCCCTCTCTCTCTCTCTCTGTCTCTGTGTGTCTCTGCCTATGTCTCCCCCTCTCTCCCTGTGTGATGACCTTGTCCGTGAGGATGGCCTCTGCAGCTCTGAAGCAGGCTCCCGCAGCGAGCAGGGCGCTCTTGTAGGACTGTGGGCTGATGAAGATGGAGTTGTACTCCTCGCTCTGCCTGTGCAGGTCCCGAGGCTTCATCCCCTCCGTCGACTTCATCCTGGTGATGTGTTCAGCGCTAGGAGACAAGAGAGCAGGAGAGGGAGGGAGGGGGGAGGGGAGAGGGAGAGAGAAAGAGCGGGACAGAGAGAGAGAGAGGGGGACGAGAGAGAGAGAGGGGGGAGAGAGGGGAGAGAGAAGAGAGAGAGATAGAGAGTGAGAGGGAGAGGGAGGGGGAGAGAGGAAGAGAGAGACAGGGATGGAGATCGAGAGAGAAAGGGAGGGAGGGGGAGAGAGAGCAGGCAGGGAAAGGCCTCTCTTTCCTCACCTCCCCTCTCTGCCGTCCATCCCGTCCCCGTCTACCTCGCCTACCCTCTCCCTCCTCTAAAAAAGTCCGACTGACGATTTGAGTTAACTCTAACGTTTTGTAAACATACCCACCCCACAAACAAAAATGTGTTTGTACAAAAGATACTTTCGAACACTTGCACACAGCACGCTGCGCACGCTGCGAGCGTGCGTGTGTGTGTGTGTGTGTATATACAGCCCAATTTCTGACCCCCCTACCCGTGGCACAAGGTGAGCTCTTCCTCAGTGGCGTGGCGAGCCGGTATCCGTTGGCAACGGCTGACCAATCCCAGCTCCTCGTGACGGGAGAAGATACGAGAGATTCTCTGAGGCAGCTCTGGGTGGTGACTGGAGAGAGAGAGAGAGAGAGAGAGAGAGAGAGAGAGAGAGAGAGAGAACTCTTTGGAGAGCAAACAAAATAGCCAGTAGTAGGCTCCCTTTGCCTCGTGTTCTTTCCACACTTCAGATGACCGAGACTCGAAAATTCTAAGTCTTGGCCCCTTGGACGACCATAGCACTATCGAGCCCCTTTCTCCAAACTTTGGACCAACAAGCCCGCTCGTTGACCCCTCTCACCTGTCCCACATGTTGTGATGCTCCTTCATCCTCTCATCGTACACCAGGCCAGTGCGTGCCGAGGGCAGCCCCCTCATCACCTCCCTCATAGAGCGGTCCAGCACTGCATCAGATTCCACTGCAGGATCCGGGTTCAAACCACAGCTCCCAGTCTCCTGGGCCAGGTCTGAATACAGCAACAAACAAAACAGTCTCATCAGGGCTTGGCTAGTCACACTGTGTCTAGGCAACAAGCTCTCATTATTAAACTCCTAGTGAAACCAGGACTGGATCACACTGCTGTGCAGCGGGAGTCTGATTATTAAACTCCTAGTGAAACCAGGACTGGATCACACTGCTGTGCAGCGGGAGTCTGATTATTAAACTCCTAGTGAAACCAGGACTGGATCACACTGCTGTGCAGCGGGAGTCTGATTATTAAACTCCTAGTGAAACCAGGACTGGATCACACTGCTGTACAGCGGGAGTCTCATTCCCATCCTGATTTCAAATAAAATATATATATTTTTTTTTAGCAAGTTTTGGCCAAGAATAAAACATCCTATCGACAGGAGCTTCCTGATTGGCAGAGCCTTCTAACCAATCAGCTACAGAGTTTTGCTCTCTTTGCTTGATGATCTTCCTTACCCAGAACTTGCAGGCTTTTCCAGTACTTGGAACAGGCAGCCAATGTCTTGGAGACCGAGTCCAAAGCACTGAACACAGAGAACAAAAAAAAACGTTAAGCAACATTACAGCCTTGGCATCAAACAAGAAAGTGTGAACCAGACCTGCCCTCAATTCCGACTGCAGAAGAACTGTGAGAAGAATTCCCAGTTCCAATTATGCAAGAACAGTTAAACGTCTTTATTTTTTTTTAAAGCAACGGACAGTCACCAAAACATTTTGAATTTTAGTTTCTTTTGAAGATGCTGAGAAGCGGAAACGTTTGTCGTTTGCATAACTGTGCGTTCACTCTGCTGTGATTTTAAACAATTTTCGGAAGGGTTACCTCTGACAGGGAGAGAAAGGGGACTCCAGTCTGGGACAGGGGTCCCCCAAAAGCATCTTCAAACAGGCGCACACCCCCTCCGCGGTTGACCGCAGATTGTAGCCCCCCTGCAAAAACACAGCGCAGAGGAGAACTCAAAATCAGCTTCAGCACCCCCTCGCAAGAACGCGGAGGTTTGCAATCCTCAATACATCACCGTCATCCTTTTAAAACGCTGTTGTCACACAGGGGTGGCAATGACTCCTGTTGCACAGCAGTGTGATCCAGTCCAGGTTTTACTAACAGCTTGATCAGCCCCCAGTGTGTCATGCTAACAAGCTCAGGTGTGTCTTATTATTAAACTCCTAGTGAAACCAGGACTGGATCACGCTGCTGTACAGCGGGAGTCTTATTCTCACCTCCAAAGATAGGACGAGCCTGCCCTGGGCCAGCGACTGCAGCATGTGTGTGAGGTGAGCGAAGCACGCTGGTGTCGCAGACATCTCCCCCTGCAGGCGAGAGAAGGAATTACATTCTCGGTCATTAGTTTTGCAGGATTTGCAAACCCGGTCGGACTTATATACATTTAGGCGTGATTTTTAAAAAAAGGTTTACTGCAATTCACACTGTTGTAAGAATTTCACATTTTTATGCGAGAAATGCACTTGCCTTTGGATCCCCAACCACAGAGTCGAACCCAGCAGCGACCAGCACCAGCTCAGGCCTGAACTGCATAGAGAACAGAGGACAGTTAGGGACCATCTACAAATGACACGCTTAAAATCAACTGGAAAGATAACAGAGGGGGGAGCTGAAGAGAGCAGTCTGAAGTCACCTCGTACGCGACGGGCAGGAGAAGCTGTTGGAAGGCTGAGATATAATCAGCATCGCTCATTCCAGGCTGGGAAAAAAAAAAAAAAAGGGGAGCGTTTTTATTTATTTGTGTGCTCAAAACCCGCTGAGCTCCTCAAACCCACTGCCTTCCACACTGCAGCCCAGCGCTTTCTTTATCTAACCACTGAGCTCCTCAAACCCACTGCCTTCCACACTGCAGCCCAGCGCTTTCTTTATCTAACCACTGAGCTCCTCAAACCCACTGCCTTCCACACTGCAGCCCAGCGCTTTCTTTATCTAACCACTGAGCTCCTCAAACCCACTGCCTTCCACACTGCAGCCCAGCGCTTGCTTGCTTGCTTGCCTTTCTTTCTTTCTTTCTTTTTTCTCACCTGGTTCCAGGGGAGGTTGATGTTAAAGCCCTCTCCTTTTCCTTTGCCGATTGCAGTACTGTCAGATTCCTGCAGGTGGGGCCAAAAGCGCCCGTCTTCATACCGGTTTTCTCCCGCCCAAGGTCTCCCCCAGGCCTACTCTCAGGTTCCTGGAGAGGACCCCTCAAACGCCTTCCTTTGCATTGCAGTCTCCTTATCTGCCTCGGACGTCTTCACCCCGGTTCTTCGGGGGCAGAAGGATGGCCACTTGACGACTCCCGGTGTCTCTGAGAAGAAGCCGATCTATCTCTTTCTCTCCCTTCCCCTTATCGCTCAATCTGGGGTCCTCTCTCTACCCTTCTGTGTCGGCTCTGGTCTGTCTCCTCCGAGCGAGAGAGAGAGGGGGGAGACAGAGAGAGATACAGAGAGAGGGAAACAGAGAGATACAGAGGGAGTGAGGGGGAGATAGATAGAAAGAGAGGATTTATTAGCCAGCAGAAGGATGATGGGAAATGTAGTTCTGAGAGGTCCATGTGTCCAAAACAAAATAATAATCAGAAACCAATACACACACCTTACTTAAAAAGCTGTAGCAACACATGGGAACACAGTCAAATCAAAAGATGCCGTACAGACCTGGGATCATCCTCAAATATATACTGCGTTCCTTGACCATGGTGAACATCCCAATCCACAATGAGGACCCTACAGACAGGGGTTCAAAGAGTCGGTTTTTACTCTGAAAAAATATATATTTTAAACAGCGCGCGTGAAAACAGATTGGAGTTGACTGGATAAATGGACCGCTAAGGGTTAAAGGCGAGTAGAAAAGTCCAAATTTCCTTGCAAGCCCACCTCTTGAGGTGGTATCTCTGCTTGGCGTAGCGCGCGGCGATGGCCAGGTTATTAAACATGCAGTAGCCGTTCATTCGGTCCCTCTGGGCGTGGTGACCAGGCGGTCTGGAATACAAATCACAAGGAAGAACAAGGAAGAGAACAAAGGCACAGCTTTCCAGCTGGGTCTGAAGCCTAGCAGAGTCTCACAATCTTCCTTACCGAGACTCCCACTGCACAGCGGTTTGATCCATTCCTGGTTTCCCTGTGACAAAACCTCAGCTTGTTACCTGCACACACTGGGGCCGATCAAGCTGGCAGGGTGACACGGAACGCTACCTGGCAATAGAAAAGCCGTTTCGAAGCTGGGCTGCCATCACTCTGTCCACAAGCTGCAGCACGGACCCGGCTGCCAGGCTGGCACAGCGAAAAGACTCCTGCGGGAAAACGAGGGTTCAAAACTCGTTACACGGTAGCTAATTACTCAACACCGGTGTGCTTCAGCGTATTTGCAATATTGTTACAATTCATGTGTAAATCTTTTCTGATACTTAAATACACTGTGCAAAAAGCACCATTGTGAAGCACAGAGAGGTCTGGTAAAGCACAAGGAAGCATTGTAAAGCACAGAGAGGTTCATAGGGAAGCATTGTAAATCTGGTAAAGCACAGGGAAGCATTGTAAGGCACAGAGAGGTCTGGTAAAGCACAGGGAAGCATTGTAAAGCACAGAGAGGTCTGGTAAAGCATAGGGAAGCATTGTAAAGCACAGAGAGGTCTGGTAAAGCATAGGGAAGCATTGTAAAGCACAGAGAGGTCTGGTAAAGCACAGGGAAGCATTGTAAAGCACAGAGAGGTCTGGTAAAGCATAGGGAAGCATTGTAAAGCACAGAGAGGTCTGGTAAAGCATAGGGAAGCATTGTAAAGCACAGAGAGGTCTGGTAAAGCATAGGGAAGCATTGTAAAGCACAGAGAGGTCTGGTAAAGCATAGGGAAGCATTGTAAAGCACAGAGAGGTTTGGTAAAGCATAGGGAAGCATTGTAAAGCACAGAGAGGTCTGGTAAAGCACAGGGAAGCATTGTAAAGCACAGAGAGGTCTGGTAAAGCACAGGGAAGCATTGTAAAGCACAGAGAGGCATGGTAAAGCATAGGGAATGCATTGTAAAGCACAGAGAGGTCTGGTAAAGCACAGGGAAGCATTGTAAAGCACAGAGAGGTGTGGTAAAGCATAGGGAAGCATTGTAAACACAGAGAGGCATGATAAAGCACAGGGAAGCATTGTAAAGCACAGAGAGGTCTGGTAAAGCACAGGGAAGCATTGTAAAGCACAGAGAGGTCTGGTAAAGCATAGGGAAGCATTGTAAACACAGAGAGGTCTGGTAAAGCATAGGGAAGCATTGTAAAGCACAGAGAGGTATGGTAAAGCATAGGGAAGCATTGTAAAGCACAGAGAGGTCTGGTAAAGCACAGGGAAGCATTGTAAAGCACAGAGAGGTCTGGTAAAGCATAGGGAAGCATTGTAAAGCACAGAGAGGTCTGGTAAAGCATAGGGAAGCATTGTAAAGCACAGAGAGGTCTGGTAAAGCATAGGGAAGCATTGTAAAGCACAGAGAGGTCTGGTAAAGCATAGGGAAGCATTGTAAAGCACAGAGAGGTCTGGTAAAGCACAGGGAAGCATTGTAAAGCACAAATAGGTCTGGTAATCTCTCAACATTTCAGTGTACCTTCGTACACATTTACGTTGGTGTTTGATCCCAGAACCAGGGGTAACATTTGTGGCAAACCAGGGTAAACTATAGTAAATGCAAAGTATGATCCTGGGAAGACTGTGCAAACGCCCCCGTGCCATAGGGCACCGTGACTGCGCACTCACAGGGTGAATGTAGATGGAGTCGTATGTGTCAGAAAGCGATCGCAGCTCCTCCTGTCCCATGTGCTCCGTGGATCTCATCAGTGCCACATATTCCGAGCTGCAAAGCAACGCAGGGAAACCAACCAATCACAAACGCCGAAGGAAACCCCTGCAGATCTGAAACGCGCTTCTGCGACTCTGAACCTGCGGGACAAGCGGAGACTTCCGAAGACTGCACTTCTGTGCAGAGTGCATCACCTGCCAAGCTCAGAGGGGTCTGGAGGAATCGCCAAAGTCTAAAAACGTCTTTAAAGACGGCTGTCATGTGACACCTTCTAAAAGACTGACAACTTAGAGAATGCTAGCATGCCAAGCGGGCGCGTCTCAAATTACACAAACACATCTTTATGGGCGCCTTTTTCCTTCAATGCAACTGCATTCAATCTCTCCTCAGGGCTACTGTTGAGCAAAAGCTGTTGTAGAAAAAGACTCTTTTCTGTCTCCTTACAACCACACCTTGAACTCTCCCGGCAAACAGACTCACCTGTGAACCAGTAAAAGCTCATCTTCCACTGCAGACCTCTCCTGTTTGAGAGAGATTCGGAGTCACCCAGCTAGTCAATCACTTAGACCTCTCAGAACTACATTTCCCATCCTCCTCCTGCTCGCCTATGTAACCGAGACAGATTCACCAGCGAGCAGGAGGATGATGGGAAATGTAGTTCTGATACACACACCTTACGTCAACATGAAACACAATCAAATTAAAATGTGCTCTTTAAATACCCTGATGGCGTTTGAAAGGCAGGATCGCAAAACAAAAAAAGAGTTATAATCCCCTCTACCTAGAACCGCCAGTGCAGTCACTTCAAGATAAACTGGACCTGACGCGGCCGACAAGCGCTGAATAAATGGACCCGAAAGGGTTAACGCTCAAAGTTGGTTCGGTGCCATTCAGTGCTGTCTTTGACCCCCTCACCTCAACCCGGGCACAGCGCGACAGCAGCCCGTACTGCTCCACCTTCTCCATCACCGCGGTCAGTCTGTCTGGACACTCCAGGTGGCTGAAAAAGCATACAAATAACTGGACCTTGACGAAATGTTTTTCTTTCTAATCACTCAATTGTTGATCCTTGCCCACGCTTGAGTGACTGAAGCTCTTAATCACCTAATTAGTGAGCCAGTTGATTGGACGCTGGATGTGAAGCGATTTCAGCTGTCGAATTGCAAGCTTGAATAAAAGCAGTAAAGAAAATCACAGAAACAATCTGCCACGTCTGTCGAGAGAGCGGCGCCTTCGTGCGATCGGCGTGCTGGAGGCTGGACTGGGGCAGCGGGCTGTGGCTCGCCGTCTTGGGCGCTCGCAGCCAGCGATTTCAAACCTGGCGAGACGGTATAACCAGACACACTCTGCCAACGACAGGCCACCAACCGGGGGACCAAGAGTCACAACACCTGCCCGAGATCGACAGATCACTCTGCAGCATCTCCGTGATGCCAACTGTTAATCAACACGATAAAAAGTCACAGCGCCTGCTCTGAAACAGAGTTTGTCGTTTTTCCATCACATCTAGCGAATTTTATCTAAATATAAGTGATACGTTTCTTTTGATGCTCAGTGTGTGTATATATATTTTTTTATCATTATTTTTCTTGAGAAATTTTCAGAATGAAAATGCATTTGCAAATTCACAAAAGCATTTCCAGCCATTTTATTGTAACACGAAAATCGAACTTAAATCGCGCTATAGAACGACAGGTGACCAAAAGTTTTGCATCACCTAGAATTTAAAGATTGAGACATAATAAAAAATAAATTAAAACAAAAAAAAAATTAAATATATGACCATAATTTGGATATTTTATTTAACATCATGAAATCAAAGAAACTTCAAAACGATATCGCAAAAGACACCAAAGTGGCTCACAAGTTTTAACCAGAGTTGGAGGTAGAAACACCTAAGGCAGTTCTCAATAATTAACCTCCTTAGTTATTTATCGGAAGCTGTTTCACATCGTTTTAAATGATTTCTGAGTTTGCCTCGATCCATTTCAATGGACTACAAGTCCCAGAAGTCCTAGCTGTTAGCCTCACTCTCGCAGAAGCCCCCTGGATCCTCACCTGGCGTCCCACAGACAGCTGTACTTTTTGCATTTTTCAGTAAATGCTAGCCCGGTACCCTCGCCCACAGGAGAGCTCCCGAGATCCTGCCGAGGAAACAGAGGAAGGATCACACTGTGAGCTAGAATGAAGACCAGAACGTCCACAACAGTTAACTTAATTACCACGAAGAAAACGCTCAGATCTGGACTTGCACCTCCATTTTCATCACTAATAATAATAATAATAATAATAATAATAATCATAACGTCAGTGAGTCAGTACCAGGTGTCCGAGCTGCTTGCTCATCTCCTCTTCTCCGCGGCTCCTGTTCATCCTTCCTTTCTTCTTTTCTTCCTGCAGCCTCGAACTCTGGCTTCCCTTCTTAGTCACTTTCTTCTGCAAACCATGAACACACCGAAACGATTAAAGCGGACAGAACTCCGCCAATGGCCGTACCCCCTTGCTGCTGGGCGGAGAGCACTTTTAACTGCAGCTGTGAACTTCACTCTCTCGTTAATTTTTAAACAGCCTGACTCAAGCGCACCCACCCTCTGGTGAAGCCGCGACGTTGCAGATTTATAGACCCAAGCCGAGCAAAACAACTGAGAAACGATTGTCTGAAAATCTGTTCTGTCTGCCAGTTTAAATCTGTAAATCTGCGCAGGAATTGTTCACCGTGGTTACAGATCTGGCCAAAGGTTGTGCCTCACC